>NW_028280853.1:510000-647500 GCF_059751285.1 Brachycentrus maculatus
AAAAGTATGACTGATGAATTTCTACAAGTTTCGATCACAACTAAAGACTCATGTTTTCCAAATCTCGTATGCTTTAAATTTAAGTAAAGTATTAATTCAATGCTATCTTCCTGCAAGCTATATTCATTTCCTTAATTTTCATCCGGGGAATGTAATTTAAGAATTGCAATTAAATCATATTAAAATCAAACATTTCGAAAATAAAAAGTTCGTTAATATATCAAGTCACTTCCAATACGTGGAATATTGTGGATAAATATTATTGTTGAGCAATAAACTAGTAAAATGTATGAAAATCTTCTATTACACAAATATGATACCCGCTTCACTTACAACGAAGGATTGATATTCACTCGAATGAAAACTGTATAAATGTATGTAGTACAACAATTTTCTTTTCTTGAATGTTTTTCGCAGATACTTTGTGGCACATTTTATTAACTTTATAAAATGAAACAACTTTGTTTTAACCACTTTTTTATTATAAGTACCCTTTAACCTTTTTATTAGAGTATTTTAATGTTTTTAATTTTTTAGAATTTAATAAACCCTGACGATGTCAAGGTTTTTGTCGAAACCGGTAGGTAAAAGTGTACTAATAATAAAAAAAGTGGTTAAAACAATGCTGTTTAATTTTATATAGTAAATAATTTACTTACTTACTTTGGCTGAATATAAAGTCACAATTTTACATAGCAGCATAAATGAGTAAGAATATGGAAGTATAGATATTTACAGGGCTTATAACCTGTCATAGGCTTGTTAAGTGATCACTTAAAACACGTGTAACATTTAGTATTTTGCCCATGATTGACTACCACAGTACTCAAATTTTTAGAACTCATCATATATCATAAATCTCATGACGCTTCATGTTTGAGTTCGCGGCAGCCATCTATGGTTGGTTCGAGACAGCTTTTATTTAATAGAGACTCTTTATTTAGATATATGCAAGATCCTAAACGGATTATTTTACATAATAGGAGATTTATAATATTTTCATAGTTCCACAAACATTTTGAAATAAAATATTTTTAAAATGTGAGCTTTCTTTTTTTCCATTTAACCAGACTGAACCACAGCAGCACGTGGATGGGTATGTTGTAATATATGTATGTTTTATAAAAAACAATAACAGATAATCAATATTTATTTAATATAATTTTTTAACATCTCATCAAAGATGAAGAAGAATATGGAAGTCTGGGCATTTACGGGGCTGACGACCGTCATAGACCGACTTAAACTAGCCAATAAGTAAATACCCAGACTTCCATATTCTTCTTCACCTTTGATGAGATGTCAAAAAATAATATGAAAAATACTCCTATAATTGGAGATAATCCTGATTTGTGAACAAGTATTTGGACACATTCAAAATGTTGTAAATATTTATTTATTTTATTAATGTCGGTCCCGGACTTTTTACTCGGACTGTATATGCAGCACACATTTCCAATCATGCTCTCTTTCATTCCGTGTTCGTAGATAACTTATTTATTACCTTCTTTCATATAAATAAATACAAATTGTAGTCAGAAGCATTTATAAAATAAGTTATGGGGTTTTTTATCGCAAATATATTCCCTACATATGGATTGTCGGAATTGCAAAGCTCAACTCATCTAGGGAAAAAATACATAGAATTTATAAAATCCGTATATTTTAATGTTTCATGAAAATTTATCTTAAATGTACGTCAGAGAATTTATCAAAATAGTTTATTTAATAAAGTATCTACTATTTTTTGACATATCATCAAAGATGAAAAAGAATATGGAAGTCTAAGAACATATAAGTCTGGGCATTTACGGGGCTGACGACCGTCATAGGCTGGTTTAAGTGATCACTTTACACACGTGTAACATTCACCAATTCTACCCGTTATTGACAACTACACTACTCAAATTCTTGGAAGTTCTATATATATGAACCAATTTAGAAACCTTGTTCTTGAATCACTAGAACTTCAAAAATGTCCAGACTTCCAAATTCTTCTTCATCTTTGATGAGATGTCAAAAAATAGTATGAAAATAACTCCTGTAATTGGAGATAATCCAGATTTTGTGAACAAGTGTATTTTTTCTTATGATAAAATAAAGGAAAGCGTGTGGAGATGGAAGAATAAGTGATGTAAGAATGATAAAATAAATCTATGAAACAAAATCAGTTGGAAATAGAAGCCGAGGACAACCAAAGAAGATTTGTCATGATCGCGAATATCATAAAAAAATCATTGATCACTACATATTTCCGGAATGCTTACAGTTCTAGCTTTTATACAATGTACACTTACGTAAAAATACATTATATCAATACGATGTATGATGGATGCTCAAATGGTATTATCATATATCAATAAGGAAAGAATGGAAGGCTAAGATAAGCATTATCAATAAAATTAAGGACCATGTAATGAGGTGATTTGGGCATATGAATCGAATGAGGGAAGAAAGAACAATAAAACAAATTTAAGAAGTCAATGTGGCTGGTAATAGAAGCAGAGAAAGACCGAGGAAAACTTGGCATGATCAAGTATTTCAAATACACACTTGAAAGTGGTCAAGTCATGAGTCGGAATAATTGGCGTGTATGTATGAGGAAATGCATGAATGTAGAAAAGCGTTTTTTTTTGTAATGACAGATTGGTGTGGCGTTTTATTCTCCCTGCCTACCCTTGAGGAGAAACGGCGTGATGGTTATTCAGTTGTGATGTTTACTTTCGCGTAAAGAAGGATTGTCCGCCTCCGTAATGTAATGGTCAGCACGCTCGGCTACCGTTCTGGTGGTCCCGGGTTCGATTCCCAGGGGGGTCAAATAAATATAAGTGATTTCATCACTGTAATATTTATTCAATATTACCCTGGACTGGTACCCGAAGTGGAGGGCTGATGATCACCTTTTCTTCATGTGTAAACGATCAAGATAATACTGCGTTTATAAGACGCAGTGCCCTATGCACCATTGGGTGCGGATAAGGGTTTTATTATTATTATCAAATATGGAATTAAAGGAAAATGGCATTTAATTTATATTTTTTTTTATCATCAATTATAACTTCTTGGTATACATAGTAAGAAGCAGTCTGATGTACAATTTCGATGGAAGATAGTAATTCCCTTTAACGAATGAATTTTTCCACATAGCAAACGAGTAATCGCAGAGAAAATATTTATATATACCGGATTAAAAAAGATATTAATTTTCCATAAATATTTCATAAGAAATTCCCGATCGCAGCAATTTCAAGGAACATTAGCCGACCGCAAATAGTCGATACAAATCGTCGGTGCAAAAAATGGCCGGGGCATTCGATAAATCTCCCAGCGACAAGCGGCGATAAGCCCTCCTTATTAATATGTCGCTGGCTCCTTGACGTATAAATCTGCCCGCAGTCGAATGCTCGGCTTTTTCACGCTACGATGCGGAGAATTTCCGTTTGAAAATGAAAATGGCGAAAAAAGGGGTAATTAATACACTCCTCCTGATGATTTGTTCAAGGCGAGGAATGCAGTAATGCTCGCAGTGTCCACATTACACCGATCCCCCTATTCAAAGACCCTATTCATATTGACAGTACCTACTTGAATATTTGTACTTCTACTGAATACACGGAAGTAATTTTATTTTCTAGTCTAGAACCATTTTAATGCTGTCATTTATACACCATTTGGATACGGGGTAGTTTTATGTGATTTTAATAATTATTTTTTTCAAATAAACCAAAATCAATCTTCTTCTAACCCTTATCCGCACCCAATGGTGTATAGGGCACTGCATAGTATTGAGGCAGTTTTATTTTGATCGTAACTTACAAAAAGGCAATGTGATCACTTCTGCACTTCAGGGTAATATTCAATATATTTAAATCATAATACATAAAAAAATACAAAAAAATCATTAATATTTATTTTCACTCTCCTCCCCTAGGAATCGAACCCAAGACCTCCATGCTAACCATTACACCTCGAAGGCGGACAACAACAACAATCATACTCGATATAACATAGTTGTGTGTAACAGTGTGTCGGGTTGTAGTCCCGTGGTTAGTGTCGCGTACTCTTAAGTTAGAGTTTCTCGGTTCGAACCCACTCTACCACAAATTGATCCCTATTTCTAATAATGAACATAAATAGTATGAAAATTAAATATTTGTGTAAATATTAAAAACAAAAATATTTATCTTTAAAAAAAATAATGATATGCCACACAAAATAACAGTTCATTTCTGTTAATATTATTTGATAGGATTGAGAATAAGGGGATTGTTTTCTAAAATATAAATATATACGAGTATGTACGTATTTAAATGGTAAGTGGATACGTTCGTGTAGCAACTTTGTACGAATGTAGTACTTATTTTCTTCACATATGCGCTATTCGTTCCATACAATATTTTCTTATGAAGTGTCGACTGGAAATTTAATTATACAGGAATCGAAGGAATGAGTTGAGTTGTATGTAATTATATAAAATTATATTTTATGAAATTAAATCAATATTGTATGAAATTATACTAGATACAGCTGGTTTCGATTTAAATATGAAAAGTACAAATAATACAAATATAAATTATTGACATTATATGGAAACAACGATTTCATTTGATTATAATCAACAATTATTAAGCCAATTATTTTTGCCTTACCTTCGTGTATTTCTTTAATACTTTTTTGTTACCTAAAATAAACTCCCTCCCTTTTGTGTACAAGAATTTACTGCATATTCTGTTTATACATCTTATAAATAATATTAAATGTGTATAACAAATAAAAATTATAATATCCGCCTCCGTAGTGTAATGGTTAGCAAGCTCGACTCCGATCTGGAGGTCCCAGGTTCGATTCCCAGGGGAGGTGATTTTTCACTCTAGTATTTGTTCAATATTACCCTGGACTGGTATCTGAAGCGGAGGACTGATCACCTTTCTTGCAGTGCAGTGCCTTATGCACCATAGAGGTGCGGAAAAGGGTTTGATAACAAATAATAAGTGAACGAGTGAAACAATACAATAGATACAATGGATTCAATATTTTATATCAATAAATATTTGTCACATATGTAATTCGTGTTTTTGTCCTTTTCTTATTGTCATATTTTCTAAATAAGACCTTTTTATACCTTTTTTGCATATTCTGTTTTTGCCTTCATGTAATAAACGATCAATGTAATATTGCGTCGATGCGATGCAGTGCTCTATGTACCATTTGGTACGGACAAGGCTTAGAACAGAATGTATGAAGATATGAATGCATATGGAAGGGGGGGGAAAAATTTAAAAAAATGTGGCATGGAGTTCTATCCTCGTTACTTAGCAATGGTTTAAAATAAGTAGGTATTTAATATTAATATTAATAATGAAATATCATAAACTGAAACATTTTGAAACAATGGAAATTTATAAAAATAAAATAATAATAAACCTTTAATTAACAATATGATAATGACTAAAGCCTCCCCCTGTTGTCTATATTCCTAATGTTAAAATAAATTAAAAATATTTACAAAAAAATCAATAAAAATGAGGAAAAACTCCTACCCTTTCTTCATCCTTCAACGTTCCAAGGAAATAACTCTTAAATTTAGACAAAGCTTCATAAATTTAGACTTAGCTTTGAAAATGATGCAGAATGCATTGAAACACGTGTCACAATATATTTTATACCAAGTCTAGTAAAGAAAAATGTGTATTTATTGAATAAAATTTACATTGAAAATATACATATCGTAGTCATACAGAAGAAAGTGACCTAGAGCATTTTTTTACAAAACCGTGATCATTAACTATTTGATATCTAACTGGCCTTATATTGCCCTGAAAATTATGTTGATTTCTTAAAAATGACTAAATGCATTGATGTTTATTTTCTTGCCAAGCAAAAGTGACTTAAATGGGGCCTCCTGAACATTTTACGTTTTGGTAGTTGGTCACTTTCTCCTGTACGACTACGATATGTATAAATATTTGAAATATAAATATTACATAACAATAAAACTATTAAGTTTCATTGTAGCGAACCTTTGGTATATGAAATCAAAAAAAATATTTTTTTGCAGACGCATTTATAAATTAAATAATTCATTGCTACTAGACAAAGTATCATCAAAATTCCATTATTCAATACATTATTTCAATAATTTAAAAATTGACTTCCATTATCAGAGACGCTGAGCAATATATCACTGCCAGTGTTATAAATCTCCCGGAGAAAAATGTTATAAGATATGAAGTCTTACTATTGATCCAAGCGTCGATCCATCAGTGATCATAAATTGCTAGATTACTCCATAGATTATACCCTGAGCCTACGACCTCCCTGGTACAGGGAGCCAGTATTGACTGGCCAAGGTTTGCCGTAGTGAGCTCATTTGAAATTATAATGACGTCACTGAATGTCCAACGTGTCACCGGGGGACAGGTCTAGATATAAATATAAACAGGTCGAGTAGGAATACTTTATGCGAGTATACGTACCTTACTGCATCATGGACTGCGCAGGAGCCAATGATCAGACCTTATATCATATGTAGCGATCTCGTCAAAACGATATCGAACAAAAAATATCCACAGACTTAAAAAATTACATTTGTGGAGGTTCTCACCTAAAATTTAAATCTCCAATATTGCACAAAAAAATATTTACATGCAAATCTGTTCTGTTCACTGTATTCTATCGAAATCTTAATTAAAGTTGCGACAAAACGTGACCAATCCAGTGTTAAACCAATATGAAATCATTAAATCGCACCAAAACATAACAATTTTACAAGCCAGAATATTTCAAATTATTTACAATGGAAATGTAACGTTTTGGTTAGGTACTCCACATTTATAAATAAAAGTCCAAATGACCTTTTACCATGTTTTTTTCAGAAATAAACAAACGTTGAAAAATACATAAGATTCCCTGAGATTTTTAAATATGGTACAAAAAATCATCCTTGGCCTACGGTCAAATTCATATTGTAAGTTATTTTACACTCTAATATTAATTCATTAATTCAGTTGGCTTGGCCATGTACTCCGCATGCCTCCTGAGAGCCTTAATTAAGCTTGCCTCTTTTAAAAGGCATCAGGTTCGCGCCGCCCAGGACGACCACTGCTGACAATTCGTCGGTAGTTCTCGTCAGAACTTCGGGACGCGGATCTGTCTTGGGAGGATGCAAGGGAGCTAGCAGCCGACAGAAAAGCCTGGAGAAAGTTTGTGGACTCCATATGCTCCACCTAGGGAGCGGATATGGTTTAATTAAATATTTATTTTCGATTTACTCTTAATGTTTAAAGTTACTATAATTTCATGTAATTCGTGAGTGAAAATTCTAGGCAAAAACACTCGTATTCTCGTGCCGGGCCTGCAAGCTGCACGTTCTTATACAAAGGAGCAGAAATCCCGACAAAGCCCGGTGTCTCGGCCGATTCCCGGTCAAACAGTATTCCGTTTGACTCCCTTCGATTCAGAAAATAGTTGGAGCAAAGGCGACAGCGGCATTGGCCGTCAATATCGGCCGCGGACGCACAGGCTCGTGCGCGACCGAGTTTTTACTTTTTGTCGTCCGACCGATTTACGATTCCGGGGAATCGGACGAAATGTAAAAATCACATTTTTGAGGCGATTCGGAAGGTGGTCGAAGGTTCTTAAGACGGGAGTCGGCATCTTATTTTATTTTATTTTATTTAGGAATTTGACAAAACATTTCAATGGCTTTGTGGATAATGTTGGAAGGTCATACATCTTTATTGCACGTTTTGCATTTTACAATATTAAAAGTACAAAAATATAATTTATATTTGAAACACAAACTTTGTGGTTTTCCATTTTATAAATAAAATGTAACTTTGTTTTAAAATAAGTAATTTTAAAACAAAGTTACATTTTAATTTAAAAAAAATTATATTATGTCAATACACAAATGCTTTGGTTGTGTGTTGGTTAACATTTTTTAGGTAATAATAAAGGGTACTGGAAAGAATACAATAGATATCAAAATATAAATATGTGGATTGAAAGTGCTAATATAAAACATAAATAATTGATTTTAACACAAAACGAAATACCACAGATGAAAATGAAAAAGTCAACAATAAGTATATACTATAAGAGTTATAATTTAAATGAAGCTACTTTTGATGGTCTGTTTTTTTTTAAATAAATAATTTCAGCAAAATTTAAATCGAAATAAATTTAATTAATTTGTGTCTTCCATATAGTCTTTATGAAATAAATTAAACAGTTTTGGAGGTATGAAAAATAAATGTCTGCGTAAGTCTGGATTTGAATTTGAGTGAGTCTAGAGCTGAATAATCAAAGTTCTTTTTATTAAAAGAATATGCTTTTTAAAGATTTTCATATATTTTTGCCACCCGTTTCTGTGGATCAGTGTAGTATATTTTATTTATTTTATTTTGAAATTTAACAGAACAGTTACATCATGTTTAACACATATATGATTATAACAAAATAAAAACTGTTTCAATAGCAAAATTCCTTACTCATTCGTTTCACGTCCCGAAACCATCTCAAAACAACTAAATTAAATCGATAATGCTTATGCCTTGCATTATTTCCTTATTTGACCATTTGAACATGTCGTAACATGGTTTTACCGCACACTTATCTGAGAGATCTCATTTCGACTGCATTCAGTCAACTTTCATCTTTCTTTTGCCAACTCCATGCTTCACTTCCATACATATCTCGTAAACTTGTATTTTCTGGCTTATACGCAGTATGTACTTTTATATTCGGCAGATGATCTTCACATTTAAGCAATACATTCGCACCAAATTAAAGCCCAAGCAAGGCTATAAATTACTTTTTTATGTGTATTTTCTGTTTATAAAATATTGAATTTTTAAATCTTACTAAGTAATGACGGACTGAATTTGATCTTAAGTTGTGTAAGTTATTACGAAGCCGACAAAGTCAACAGCCAATGTGTAAATATTTGTTCAACTTTTAACCAAAACACTGTTATTCCATTAAAATAATATCAGACGAGTGCATAAACATTATTGACCTTTATATCCACAAAATACTTAATGACTTATTTACGTATTAATTAATATTTACTCAATTTAGAATGTTTAAATGTATGTATAATCTTCAGTTAAATATTCCTCTGGTTTTTACGATTGCGGAAGGCATGTGCGAAGGCACAAAATACAGAGGACGACCCGCTTGAACTACATGGACCAAATCATCTCCGATATGCTTTGTAGCGGGTACGCCGAGTTGAAGAGATGAACGGAGGATAGAGTGAGGTGGAGAGTGACCATGAAAGAAGCAAACCAATGATCACACAGATTGTTACCCACGAAGAAGGTATATATTATCATTTACAAACCTTAGTTTGGACAAGTCGTAATTTATACCGTATTTCTAGCCCTTTTTCAAATTGATAATTATTTAAACTTTATAAAATAAAACAACTTTGTTTTAAACACTTTCTATTGGTATACTTTTTCCAACCGGTTTTGACAAGTACCTTGTCATCTTTAGGGTTCATGTACTAATTCTAAAACTTTGAAATACTCACAGTAAGGTTATAGTTGATTACCCTTCCATTACGATACCAAAAACATCCACGCACTCCGTACACCGTATGACAATGTGATTAAAAAAACGGGAAAAACTCCTAAATATTGCTTTTATTGAACATTGCGCAATGCCCTTTACTAAGGAGTTATTGATATCGAAATATTTTTTGTTGATAAGAAGACATAGATAAAGAAGGACATGGAAGATATTTTAAAGTTTCCATAATGGTTTCTGCTAAAAAAAACTAACTTATTTGAACCATAGATTTCGCTGAACAAATAGCATTCAATTTAAGCATATGTAAATTTAATTTCCAATATTTGAGTAATGTGTTGTCAATCAAAAGTAGAATGGTAAATGTTGTATAGTGTATAACGCAATAACCAGCCAACGACAAGTCGCAAAGCCTATAAATATCAATGCTCTCATATTTTCCTTCTTTTAAAGATATTGGTATAAAAATATTACTATATTTTACTGGAATCCTTGACTATTGCTTGAAAGCCATTCCTTCAAAGCAATAAGTCCGCCAAAACACTTGTATATGTATATGTGTGTAATACGTGTGTGTGTGTGTGTGTGTGTGTGTGTGTGTGTGTGCATGTGTGCGTGTGTGTACACATTGTTTACCAAACATTTTGCAAAGTCACGAACTAGCAACTTCATAGAATAAAAGTCAACATCGCTTTCAAAATTAATTGAGAATAAATCTAGGCGCCAATTCGCTTTAAAAAATAATAACACATCGGCACAATAAATCTGAATACGCAGCCATTTAAAAAAAAACTTTATAAATACATTCTAAATAATGGCAATAAATTTCCTAATACAGTGGGCCTGAAATTTTTAATACTAGGTGTTTGATTAAATTAACCTGATCGCCGAATACGCCCCCTTTCTCAATTTCTCATGAAACTTTCCATTAATTAGATGATTAATTAATCATATCGACTTAAAAATGTGTAATTAGCAACACGCAGATTGGTTACATTTTCCCACACTTTGGCTTGCCTGTCTACTGTAATATATATTGGTAAGTTTACATGTATATAGGTGGATCGGACTTTTATAATAAAAGTTAACTGCGTTACATTGGGCCAAGAATTTGTTCAATTTAGCGAGAAAAGGTCAATGAGTCTAGTACAATATTTTGACGTAACTAATCAGATTATCGCTTCTGAAAGCTTTAACCCCTTCACGTTTGAATTAATTTGTTAAATAAATTTATTAGTTGTACTTTTTTCATTAAAATTTTATCTATCTTTTTAAAGTTATATATTATAAACACCAATAAATGAAACTTTGGTTTAAAAGCGGTATTTGATAAAAAAGCTTTTTGCTTCGAAACCGGTAGACATTATAATTAAGTTATAATAAAATATTTATACAGATTTTAAAACAAAGTAACGTTTCAATTATAAAATGAAAAACCACAAATAAAATGGATTCATGACCAGTCCAGGGTAATATTAAATAAATATTAGAGCGTAAAATCACCAATATTTAAAATCATTAATACTCATTTTCATCCCCCCCCCCCGGGAATCGAACCTAGGACCTCCATACGGTAGATAAACATGCTAACCATTACACCACGGAAGAGGACTGAAGAATACTATGTATGGCAAGATAACTTGAAGAATACTATTGCAAGATAACTAAGAATACTATAGCAAGATAACTTTAAGAATACTATACCAAGATAACTTGAAAAATACTATAGTAAGATAACTTGAAGAATACTATTGCAAGATAACTTGAAGAATACTATAGCAAGATAACTTCAAGAATACTATAGCAAGATAACTTCAAGAATACTATAGCAAGATAACTTAAAGAATACTATAGCAAGATAACACTGTAATATCCGCCTCCGTAGTGTAATAGTTAGCACGCTCGGCTACCGTTCTGGAGGTCCCGGGTTTGATTCCCAGGGGGGTCAAATAAATATAAGTGATTTTTTCACTCCAATATTTATTCAATATACCTCCGGACTGGTACTTAAAGCGGAGGGCTGATCACCATGAGTTAACGATCAAGATAACACTGCGTTTATATGATACAGTGCCCTATGCACCATTAGGTGCGGATAAGGGGTTTGAAGTTGAGTAGCAAGATAACTTGAAGAAAACTTATCATTTTACAACAAAAAAAATCTGCATAGTTTAAACAATCGATTTAGATTTTTTTAATGTAGGCATGAATGGATTAAATGCTAAACAAAATATCTTGACAATTAGGTGAGTAGTTATCAACTCGCGTACAAGAGATCGCTCTTCGCGTCTACAGACACCTTCCTGTATGAGGGGAGGGTTGGTCGGTCTAATCGATTTTTCGATGGATCGTTTAATTTTAATTGTAGGTTTGCGGCTTGATACGAACACGTCATAATTAATCTTGCATATTTTACCGTTTAGGGACCATTAAGTCGAGATAATAATCGATATTGATGCCTCGAGAAAAGGCGGCTCTTTGAGCCATGAGAAATTCTCCAATAAATGTGAAATAAACACTGATCGCTGGATTATCTTGGTCTCTTACAATGTTTTGAGTGTGTCCAAATCTTTGTTCACAAATCTAAGTTTGTCGTACATATATTTCATGAAGATTTCTGCTAAGTAAAAGACTTGCTCGACTCAATTAGGATGGCTCCGAGAACTCACATGTAAAAGGAGATCTCACATCGCACACTCCTTTCAAGAACGTCATAAATAAAAAAAACTTGACTTTTCAGAAGAAAGTTTTTAAAGTTTAAAGATATAAAACAAAGTATTAAAAATAATTATCGAGCCACTTATATAACTTTGTACTGTGCAACAGACCTTTTTCGGTAAAACCTGAAGGTTTTTTCTCCATTTGAAAAATATGAAGTATATTTAAAAAAAATAATTAAAAAACACATTTTCTTCAAAATGCAAAAACAGCACATTCTGCCCTGTAGCGGGTAAATATTTAGTTAAAAATATGCCTCTTTTGCTGGGATATAGTACATTTTCTGGGCATTCCGAAAACATGCACAACTGAAAATTGTCGATTTTTGATTTATGACGTTCTTGAAAGGAGTGAGCGACATGTGAAACAAATATGGGGCATAACGATGATGATGAAATAAAGAGAATGCAAAGCTGAGGTAAGCATTATAGATAAAAAATAAAATTAAAAGTGTATTAAGAAAAAACAACAAAAAGGAGTTACATGTGATTGGATATTGAACCACCACATTGCGAGACCGAGTAAGAAATACCGACATTCGGAGCATGTGTAAGACGGAGGATATCGTGAGGTGGGGACGACAACGAAGGCGATACTGGAATGATCATGTAAACAGAATGTCAGAAGACAGACTTCCACGTATCGCCCTTCAAGGAATCCTTGAAAGACGCAGACCCCCAGGCAGACCTCCAAAAAGGTGGAAAGACAGCTGGGAGCAATATCCCAAGAGCTACAGATTCTAAGGATCTAGAAAAAGAAGAAGCATATTGAAACAGAGGAAGACCGAGGAAAACATAGCGTGATCAAGAATTACAAATATGTTCTTAAATATGGCCATGTCAGGCGTTTGGCGGTATGTATATTATCCGCTTCCTTAGTGTAATGGTCAGCACGCTCGGCTACCGTGCTGGAGGTCCCGCATTCGATTCCTAAAGGGAGGTCAAATAAATATAAGTGTTGTTTTCACTCTTATATTCATTCAATATTACCCTACACTGGTACCTGTAGCGGAGGGCTGATCACCTTTCATTCATATGTTAACGATCAATATAACACTGCGTTTATATGATGCAGTGCCCTTTGCACCACCGGGTGCGGATAAGGGTTTGATGAAGATGTATGAGGAGATGCATGAAAGTGGAAGAGGCGAAACAAAGACAGATAACAGAATATGGAAAGCAGAATATAGCGGGGTAGTGGTTAGTTAGTTATATTTATACTTTTATTTTTTGACATCTCATCAAAGACGAAGAAGAATATGGAAGTCTGGGCATTTACGGGGCTGACGACCGTAAATGCCCAGACCAATTCATAATTATACTCATATTTTTTTTATCAAAGATAATATGAAAAATAACTTCTATAATTGGAGATAATCCAGATGTGTGAACAAGTATTTGGACACATTAAAAATGTTGTAAATTTATACTTCATTAAAGAAAAAGACATGTATCTCAAAATAGAGTTCCACAACTAGTGTGTAGGAGTAGGTATGTTTATTCATAGGAGCAAAATCGATATGCGTATAAAATTTATTAAATATTATTTAAACAGCCTTGAGGTCTATTTTCGCATGAAGCAATAACCTCATCAGGGTTTGTTTTACTAGAATTCCACATAGCCCGAAGGCCCGAACGAGAGCGTATTTGCTCAGCAAAAGGCGACCTACCGGCCGACGCTATTAGCATTCAGTGCACGCGTGAATTACCCCTTAAACCCCGGCCTCTGTAAAAAGAGGAATCGATAAGGCAGCCGTACTTGCCTACCTGGGAGAACAAATTATATAACACGGGCCATGAGAGGGTCAAACTTGGAAAGGAAAACTTTCTCTGAATTCACATCCTGAATTACTGAGCGGGTATTTTAAAGTATTGGAGCATTGATCACATACATCCTTCCGTATTTTCACCGCCATGTCGTGTATTTAATGTTTGTTGTTTTCTTATTTCTTCTAACCCTTATCCTCACCCCAATGGTGCATAGGGCACTGCATCGTATAGAAACAGTGTTATCTTGATCCTTAAATACACGAAGGAAAGGTGCCTTCAGCCTTCCGCTTCAGGTACCAGTCCAGGTCAAATTAAATAAATGTTAGACTGAAAAATCACTAATATTTATTTTGACCCTCTTGGGAATTGAACCCAGGACCTCTGGCATGGTAGCCTAGCGAGCTTACCACTACACTATGGAGGCGGACAATAATTTAATACAAATAATATTTCATATTTAATTGATGAAAAATAATAAAACATATTTTGTCGTATTTTCGTCATATGTTTTTCATTGTAAAAGAGCCATATATTTTTTTAATAAAAAACAAAAAAAAACAAAAAGAGACAGCCTCCTATATTTTTTTATTACTGTTTCATTCAATGTCGAAAAAAATAAACAAAGCCTCTACACCTCTTATATAAATGTGTATTGTTTTAATTTTACACTATTTCAATACTTTTAATTTCACATAATTAAATTGTTTAATTATATTAAATTATTTGTTGTATAAAATTATATTACCTTACAGTACGTAAATAAATTCAACTCTTTAAAATTAAATATGCAACGCCCTAGATCATGTTTTAATATCAATAATTTTACCCTACATATACTAATTACGAGTATCATACATATTCTTACATATAAGAAATAATTATTTTGTAACTTCATGTATTAAGCACATGACACTTTAAATATTTTTTTAATAAAACTGTAATTTCGGCATACCTCCGGTTATATCGATGTTTGGAAAACTTTATATTAAGCTCAAAAATTATCAGTTACAAACTGCATAATTTATATTCGTTACGAGTGAATCAGCATGAACGGTATCTCAACATTTTTTCATCAATGTGTGTAGAAAATACTTGAACTTTCAGGTTTTTAACTAAAAGAATTCAACCCCTTTCTAACAGGCTAATAATCACGATATTCAAATGTATAGATGTAATGGTTAAAAAGAAAAAAAACGTAGGAAATTATGTTTTTTTATGTTGTTATTTTCCGACACCAATTATATTTTATTAGTAACAAACAAAAAAAAAGTGATAATTAATTTACATTTTTCATACATAAAAAATTTCTTGTTATGCCTAAAATGTAAATCCAATTTTCAATAAAAAACAATAAAGTGTCTATTCTAAATAAAAGCTTTTATAACCATAGATGGCTGTTATGAACTAATACGTAAAGCGTCATGAGATTTACGATATATGTAGGAGTTAAAATTGAGTAGCGTGGTTATCATGGGTAGAATGGTGAATGTAACACATGTGTAAAATGATCACTTAACTAGCCTATGACAGGTCGTAAGCCCTGTAAATACACAGACTTCCATATTCTAATTCATCATTGTTGGGATATCAAAAATCTAAAAAATGCTACCTACCATTATTTGAAAAAAATTTAAAATATACAAATCAAAACTATTGTTTTCATCCCATGTTTCAAATAATCGTATTCTACTGATCTAAAATGAAATGAATAAAAGAAAATTCTTATTCGAAAAGGTACAAAATCAGATTTATCTCAACGATGCGATGGTTTAATGCCATTATTATTTTGTGGTAAACCGAAGACTAAAACAGTAATAGTGGGGTCTAATCTAATCTCGGGTTAAATAGGGTTGACCAAGGGGGTTCTAACTAGTGCAATCAGCTTCAAGTAAATAAAGGGAAAAATTTAATTTAAATGCGTTTAAAAAGCTTATTGAATTTGATTTGATGTCCAATATATATTTTTTATCTAAAGAAAAATATTTGTGTTTTTATTATTCACACAAATATTTCAATTTCATACTTTTTCTGTGAGCCTAAGCGGCTCATTACTAGAAATAGGTATCAAATTGTGGTAGAGTGGGTTCGAACCGAGAAACTCTGACATAAGAGTCCGCGACACTAACCACGCGACCACAACCCGACTTAAATATTTTACTCTGGTAATTTCATTCAAAAAAATTAAATATGAATAAAAAGTTGGAAAACAAAAATTTTAAACCAAATATAAGACTTATGTATATGTAACAAATATAAATCGTTTCACTTTAAAAAATAGATTTGCAACACGTTAGTTAAAAATACAATAAATAAATTATCATTCATATTGACAATATGCAACGCCCATTCAATTACGCTTTTTTGTGTCACGTTCCTTAAATAACCAGCTTTAAATCATTTGACTAAAATAATGGTTAATTTTTTTTAAATAATTATATACTAACTGTACCCGGTCACTATTTTTTATGCCTATTATCAATGTAGTTAAATATAAAAGAAAAAGAAAAGTAAGGGCACACATTTCTAAAATATTTAATTTTACAATTGTTGTGGGGATACAATATTTTAGCGACTGTCACAAAGCATGCTGTAAACTAAAAGCAATGTTAAGTATTGCTTTTGTTACCATTTTTTATGTCAACAGATGCCTTTATTATTACGGCAAAAAGTGTTAAAAAAATTAAAGTATTTTTATCAGTCACAGATAAAAACACCTGTTACAGACAAATATTTAAATGCAACTTGTGTCAAAAATTGTAAGCAATCAGCGAAAAACTGATATGAAATATACATTTAAGGTTTTACTAAAGGACATTTCATCATTAATTAATGAAAAAATATACCAACAATTGTTTACATAAGGTGTCAAATAATACGAGTATTCTTATTCTATATATATATATATATATATATATATATATATATATATATATATATATATATATATATATATATATATATATATATATATATATATATATATATATTTATATATATATATATATATATATATATATATATATATATATATATATATATATATATATATATATATATATATATATATATATATATATATATATATATATATATATATATATATATATATATATATATATATATATATATATATATATATATATATATATATATATATATATATATATATATATATATATATATATATATATATATATCATAAGAGTCGAATAATGTCGGCTACGACGAAACCCGGTCACTGGTCAAATAAAATTCATATGGAATCAACCATACAGTTGTTATTTTATTTTACCCAGAATCAAATAAGATGTATAAAAAAATATGCATACATTTCGGTAATATATCACTGTTTTATGAATCCGTATTTTTTGTTGACAAACCGATATAAATCAAATGGTCATGTGTTGAACCACATAAAATTATTGTTTCGGTGGGAGTCTAAACGGAAACAAGTTTTTGCCGGCGACAGACATAACTCACACTTGTGGCTTAATCAATTTTGTTATACGGAAACCCCTAATATTAGGGTTTATTTCGGGCCAGTTGGGAGATATAACATTCCAAGTAAAATTGTACCTACTACATACAATAAAATCAATATCCAGTTATATTTACTAGAAAACAATAAATACGCCAAATATCTTGTGTCGGAATATCCCAGTATACCTACACTTGCATCAAACCTTTTTTGAGTTTATTTATGTAAACACGCCTAGTTTTGATAACTACAGATGTTCTCTTCAAGTGGCGAAAATACAAACTTTGTATTTTCACTTGTTATGATTATTGTATGAGAACATCTGTCATGGTTTTTTTTTTTAAAGGAATAACCCGCAAAGCTTCTTTTTTAGGAGATTGTCTGCAGGTAGGATAGTTAGGAATGGGAAGATATACGAGTATGTGAAAAAACATTACAAACACCTAGACTAATTGAAAATTAATATTTCTATAATTCATTTTTGCAATTGGCGGAAATCAAACCCGCAACGCCAGTTTCGCAGTCGAGCGTCTATCCGAACGCCATATCGCCTATCAATAATAATTTAACTTAAAAGTGATATAACATAAGTGTTTCGATTTTACATTTTAAAAAGCATGTTTTTCTAGAAAGTATAGTATAGCTTAAACTTATATTTTAATCTTATCAAATCTAAGTATTTTACGTAACGTATTATAAATTCATACGCACACACAATGTACGGTCTTCTTTTACATTTTACAGGCCCTACAAAGTCATCGTCCTGCATTTTAGCTCGGGTAAGAAGGATTCACATAATTATAGGTCTTTGACAGAATGACTGATCGAAATCCCGCCACAATTTTTCGTCCTTTTTCCTAATAATATTTGAACCGTTCAAAGAGGCTGCTGCGAAATTGGGAAGCGATTAACTAATTTTTAAAGATGAGGACTCTATAGAAATGGATCCTGATAAAGGCTTGATCTCATTTTAGCAAATTGCAATCCTTTATAGTGTTTTAATTTTAAATCGAAAACTGCATCTATTTTGTACTCACCGATCTGACCAGCAGAGGGCATCTTCTCTGTATCTGAAAAACAAAAAAAGCAATTAGGACAAAAATTCTTCAAATTTAATTATGCTATTACATCAAAGTTTCTTTTATACAACATACTATAAAGTTAAAAAAAAAAAATTGTTTCGAAGTTTTACTAAGTAAATACCACTATTTCGAAATAGTAATATTTACAAAGTGAAATTTGAATAAAAAATGGATAGATTTTATTACAAAGTGCCGAATCAAACAATGAAAAAAATTATTTAAAAAACCGGCTACATTTTTGACATCTCAACATAGATGAAGAAGAGTTTGGAAGTCTGGGTATGTACAGTGATTATGAACTGTCATAGTCAAGTTAAATGATCACTTTATGCACGTATAACATTCACCATTCTACCCATGATTGACAACCACAATACTATTATTTTTTTGGAAGTCATAGATGTACATATAATCAATCTCTTGACGTTCTATGATTAAGTTCACAACAGCCATCTGTGATTGGATTTAGAAAGCTTTTTTTAGCAGAGATTCTTTTGTATGTATGCAAGATCCGAACACGTATAATTTTATACTTATTTTATTATATACTGGGGATACGACCGAAAATCTGATTGTTCAGTGTAAAGAGTATAAATTATGTACTAAATATCGCTATACTTTGTCAGCCTCCGTAGTGTAATGGTCAGCATGCTCGGCTACCGTACTGGAGGTCCCGTACGAAATTCGATTCCCAGGGGGGTTTAAATAAATATAAGCAATTTTTTCACTGTAATATTTATATAATACTACCCTGGGCTGGTACCTGAAGCGGAGGGCTGATCGCATTTCCTTCATGTGGTCATGATCAAGATAACACTACGTTTATATGATGCAGTGCCCTATGCACCATTGGGTGCAGATGAGGGTTTGAAGAAATATAAACTCATTTATCATAATGCGACTTCCCCGCAAGAGTAGGCAGAAACAATAGAACACCACACCAATCAGTATTTGCAAACAATCTTCGCCTCTTCCACATTTATGCATACTCTCATGCATCCCCGCCTATTATTTCGACTACTGACCTGACTACTCTCGATAATAATAATTGCATATAAAAACATTATTTGTAAGTATATACATTTATAAAAAATATATATATATACATATATATATATATATATATATATATATATATATATATATATATATATATATATATATATATATATATATATATATATATATATATATATATATATATATATATATATATATATATATATATATATATATATATATATATATATATATATATATATATATATATATATATATATATATATATATATATATATATATATATATATATATATATATATATATATATATATATATATATATATATATATATATATATATATACATATATATATGTATATATATATTTTGAGAATTTAAAATATGTCTCATATTGCGATCGATCGTTAAATGGTTGCCTTATGGCCACATGTAGGTGGGTAGGTGATCGGCAACTAACTACCGACCGGTGGTCGTGGGTTCGAGACCCGAGGAGATTACACTGTACCCTGTAATCATACCGGCATCCCTAACCTCTTTTTTTATAATATTATATTTGGTACTCATGGTACACGTAACATTATAATATACAGATCGATGTGAATCAGTTTACGATACATTATATTCGCTTGGATCAATAATAATAATAATTAAAATAAATTATTTTATTCAAAAATGTTTTTTTATAAAATTTTCTATATTAAAAGCATAGCTTATTTTGTGGTATGCTAATATATCACTCTCCTTATCATTCATCGTTCGCTTTGTGTAATACCACTTAAAAACAACTCCACGACTACCTGATTTAGAATAAGCATTTCATCATCGGGTTATCAGTCTACAGGTGACCTGATAATGGAATGGTTATTCCGAAACCGGCAGTCATGCAGCAGACTTTGTAAGTGGAATTACACAAAGTGAACGATGAATGTTAAGGAGAATTATATTATCCACTGACACTTCGTGATGGAATTGCATTTTAATATATTATTAGATTAAAACCAATATTTTTAGCTTTTCCACTTTATTTTATTTTGACCAGCGACCGAGTTTCGTCGTTACCGACATCATCAAACTTGTTCCACCAGTCTGATGATGTCGGTAACGACGAAACCCGGTCGCTGGTCAAAATAAAAATAAAGTGGAAAAGCTAAAAATATTGGTTTTAATCTAATAATATATTATAAGGAGAGTGTTATTTTTACTATTTCTAAAAAACTTATTGTACTGAATAAATGGACATTGCAGAGCTTATTACTAATCGGCATTACATTATTTAAAAAAAAACTTATTCCGAACCAAATTGTGCAGAGGGCACTGCATTGCATCAATGTATTATTAAATTGATTATTAAATGCATGAAGGCAAGGTCCTGCGCTTCAGGTACCAGTCCGGGTAATAATTAATTAATATTATAGTGAAAAAACTTTAGTATTTTGACCCCCTCTAGAAATCGGACTCTAGACCACAAGCATGTTGGCCGAACGCTCTAGCCACTAACTAAGCTACGGAGGCGAATAAAATATATTGGTGTTATAGAAATAAAAACCAATAGAACGTTGACATCTCAACAAAGATGAAGAAGAATATAAAAGTATAAACACTGTCAATGGCTCTGGTTTACGTGTTCATTTATACATTGTAACATTCACCATTTTACCCATGATTGACAACCACACTACTCAAATTTCGGAAGAAGTATATATCCTTAAATTGACCTTCATATAAGGCTTTCAAATTTGAGTAGTGTGATTGTCAATCATCGGTAGAATACTGAATGTTACATTCGTATGAAGTGATGACTTAAACCAGCCTATAACAAGTCGTAAGCCCTGCAAATACCCAGACTTCCATATTCTTCTTCAACTTTGTTGAGGTGTCAAAATAAATTAATCCTTATTGGATACAGATGAAAAATCACAATGGTGTAAAATAATAAGCATATTTTCAAATGAAAACTGATTCATACACTTTTTCTCAGTAAATTTCATAAATATGAAGCAAATATTTTTTTTATTCAAACTTATTGCAAGGTATTTTGATATTTCAGCCGTGATTTTTTACTCGTGTTTTCATATCGCGACCATAAACGGTTGGTATTATGCTAATTTCCAGTGTTACCCGCCTGGAAAAAAATACTTTTAAGTATTGCCAGGAGGCGGAACAACAACAATTTCACGATACCGGGGTAAGGTATAAAAATAAGTACTTTAAATATATTTTAATATGCAGTTTTCGACAAAGTTTGCAATAAAGAGATGCCAGATTATACGCGTAGATAATACGAGTATATGAAAGTAGTAGGTACCTGCAGTACTGCATTCTTGGCGAGCATAAATATTTTCGTATTTAAAATAAATGGTTAAGTATACTGCTCTCAAAGAGTTTCATTTTTATGTGAAGTGATCTGACTCATCAAAAAAAGAACCCAAATCATTTTTTTTAATTGATAATTGAATGACAGTTCTACGAGGATGTTTTATTCTTTCTTGAGAGCTTTTGTCTATTTCACAAAGAGTAATTTCGTCTCTACTTTTATAGAAATAAGAGGCTTTCATGCTTGCACTTTTCATTGTTTTTGTTTGCATGACGAGAATTTGAAGTTTAAATTTTAGTTAAACTAGTCCCCTTCCGTATTTTGACATGAAAGTCTGGGTATTTACAGGGCTTACTACCTGTCTTTGACTGGTTAAAGTGATCACTTTGTACACGTGTAATATTTGCTATTAACATTATGCAAGTTCTCGGGAGCATCTCCATAGATGTAGATGTAGTGAGCTTTTTATTGAGCAGAGACCCTCATGAAATACACGTTAGATTGTTCCCGAATTGTTTTACACATTGAAGACGCCTGGAAACATGACTTTTAAATTGTATTAATATATATATATATATATATATATATATATATATATATATATATATATATATATATATATATATATATATATATATATATATATATATATATATATATATATATATATATATATATATATATATATATATATATATATATATATATATATATATATATATATATATATATATATATATATATATATATATATATATATATATATATATATATATATATATATATATATATATATATATATATATATATATATATATATATATATATATATATATATATATATATATATATATATATATATCTCGTAGTCATACATGAGAAAGTGACCAACTACCAAAACGTAAAATGTTTAGGAGGCCCCATTTAAGTCACTCTTGATCTCTAGTTTAGACTTATATTCCTTTTTTATATCACAATTCTGTCATACAACGTGACAGCAAAAAACTACAAAGTTGTCATTTTCTATTTAAAATACAATCCCACCTACAAAAAATATATATATACAAAAGTTAATCACATACAAAAGTGTCAACCAAAATCCGTTTGATAGTTCGTTGATAACTAACTTGTTTTCGGTAAAGCCAAAATATACCTTGGTATTTACGGCTTACTGGGGACCAGGGGTAAGTGAATAAAAAGAGGGATATTAGAAAAAAATTGAACGGAAAATTGTTTCAGTCAATTTCATATGAACTAATCGGGACGTATTGAAAGCTTACCCTTGTCGGGTCACCGAGGCGTGAAGACCAAAGCGATGAACATGTTTTATTTTGGCTTTTTATTGAAGTCTATAAATCTGACGATTTTTTTTTTCTAAAAGCAACCGCATAAATAAACGGAGAAAAAGCTTTTCAAGTTTTCAGCAGTATAGTTATATGAAAAATAAAGGAATTATAAGAGAAGGAAATAGAATGTAAATTGAATGAGAGAGCGTTTATTAAGAAAACAAAAAATGATAAAATGTAATGTACTGCGATGACATATCGCTCACTCCTTTCAAGAACGTCATAAATCAAAATTCGTGAATTTTGAGTTGTGCATGTTTTCGGAATGCCCAGAAAATGTACTATATACCAGCAAAAGCGGCATATTTTTAACTTTATATTTACCCACTACAGGGCAGAAAATGTTGTTTTTGCATTTTGATGAAAAGGTATTGTTTAATTATTTTTTTAAATATGCTTAATATTTTTCAAATGGAGAAAAAACCTTCAGGTTTTACCTAAAAAGATCTGTTGCACAGTAAAAAGTTCAATAAGTGGCTTCCTGTTTATTTTTAATACATTGTGATTTCTTTTTAAACTTTAAAAACGTTCTCTCGACAAATCAAGTTTTTTGATTTATGACGTTCTTGAAAGGAGTGAGCGATATCGCTAACTCCTTTCAACAACGTCATAAATCAAAAATTGTCAATTTTGAGTTGTGCATGTTTGCGGAACGCCCAGAAAATTTACTCTATCCCAGCAAAATCGGCATATTTTTAACTTAATATTTACCCGCTATAGGGCAGAAAGTGTTGTTTTTGCATTTTGAAGAAAATGTTTCGTTTATTTATTTTTTTAAATACACTAATTATTTTTCAAATGGAGAAAAAACCTTCAGGTTTTACCTAAAAAGATTGGATGCACAGTAAAAAGTTCAATAAGTGGCTTGATATTTATTTTTAATATATTGTATTATATTTTTAAACTTTAAAAACGTTCTAATGAAAATTCAAGTTTTTTTTATTTATGACGTTCTTGAAAGGAGTGAGCGATACGATTCTCATTAATAACGTGGACAAAACGGTGACGTGTCTTATTAGCACGATATTCTGTCTAAAAAAGTTGTGGTCCCGCGGTTACAGTCATGGACTCTGATTCAGAATGTCTGGGTTCGAACACGCTCTACCACAATATAATAATCAAATGCTTTAGACTTGCAAAAACTTATGACAAATAGTGTGTGATAAAAACACAAATACTTTTATTTGAAAAAAAGAGTTTTTTAACACTCTCCTTATCATTCATAGTATTACCATACCACGAAGTTTTGTGGTATTACACAAAGTGGACGATGAATCATAAAGAGAGTGTTATATTACCATACCACAAAGTTAACATTGCTTTTAAAATACAAAATATGAACAAAAAATATATATTTTTTTTATTTAGGGAAATGGTTTCAACTCTTTCATACCTATTACAAATAAGATTTAAATTTTATACTGATATTTCTTGGTGGAATTTTTTTTTATTAACATAAATTGTACACATATATTTAATTTATTTTATTGTATTAATTTATTTAAAACATTTTTTTGCAGAGACCCACCAAGCCACCTTGTGTGTCTTGTCAGTGGACAAGACACACAAGGTGGCTTTGATGTAATTAAAATAACAACTGTTTAGTTTTTTTTCATATAAATTTTATTTGATTAAGCTTCGTTTTAATCGACATCACCAGTATGATGATGTCGGTTGCGTAGAAACCCGGTCGCTGGTCAAATAAAATATATATGGAAAAAACTATGAAGTTGTTATTTTAATGATACATACATTATTAAAGGTTTATTTTTCCTTTTTACCCATGTACCCTGAACTTGTAGCGAATAAAAAACAGATCGCTTTACCAAAAATTTAAGCAAATCCCCTTTTCATCCTGCTTTTTCTTATGTGTTTGTCAAATATGGCGAGCAATAACCATTCGCGGAGGCGTAGATAACCTTTAATTTAAAATTTCACATATCCAACACGCGGTGTGTAGCATTCCCTTATTTTAGCTTTTAGGTAAAGCTTTATAGGGCTTCTGCAGCAATATTTGTTGTAGCACTTGTTTTATTAAATCAGACCTAAGATAAGGATGAATTTTCTACCCCCAACAGGGTTGAATAAGAATTGGGGAATAAAATTTTATTAAAAATGACTTAGAAAAAAATAAGCTATAAATTAAATTTAATTAACAGAGATCTATATGAAATAAGTATATCATTACATTACACATATCGCTCACTCCTTTCAAGAACGTCATAAATCAAAAAACTTGATTTTTCAGGAGAACGTTTTTTAAGTTTAAAAATATAACACAATGTATTAAAAATAAATATCAAGCCACTTATTGAACTTTTTACTGTGCAACAAATCTTTTTAGGTAAAACCTGAAGGTTTTTTCTCCATTTATAAAATATTTAGTATATTTAAAAAAATAAGTAAACAATACCTTTTCTTCAAAATGCAAAAACAACATTTTCTGCCCTGTAGTGGGTAAAAATTAAGTTAAAAATATGCCGCTTTTACTGGGATATAGTACATTTTCTGGACATTCTGAAAATATGCACAACTGAAAATTGTCGATTTTTTAATCATGACGTTCTTGAAAGGAGTGGGCGATATTTCATAAAGGTTTCTACTAATTAAAAAAGTTACTCAACTCGACCATATTTGGTGCCGAATACTAGGATATGAAAAACGGTGTTAATTGAATCATAAATACATATTACGAAATTTGAGCAGTGTAAACTTTTTAATTGTCGTATTTCAGCAACATTGATGTCTTGGTGTTTTTACTCAAGCCCCGGTCCTTCCAGATTTTGTGAAGCTTTTCTAGACATTGCACTTTTGGCAATGGCGATACGACGTCTAATCTCTACTTCGCTAATTCCTTCATTGCTAATTTGAGATCCAGAGAACTGAAACTCGTTTATTATCTCCAGAAATAATAAGTGTAGTGATATATTGTGTATGTTATAGAAATTAGACTTACAAAGTTGCACATTTTTATGTCAAGTTTCTAGCACTAAATATTATGAATTTGTTCCGGCAGAAGTGTGTTTATTTTTTGTCCGGGTCTGTATAGGTACTCACGTCTCCCTTCCGACTGTGTTTACAACTTTTATTGGTCGTTCCGCAGCTGTGTTTATATTTAACAGGTTATTCAATTGATGCCTGTCTAGTTATTAGGTTTAAAATAATGTCTTAATAAAAGCTATATTATTGCACATTTCATATTATACTAATATATAACTAACTAACTTATCATCACGCCGCTATCGAAAAGAATATAATCCCACACCATTCTGTCTTTACAAACGTTATTCATCTCATGGATCTCTTCATGTATATTCGCCGATTTTCAATTTCAAATTGGCAATAATGTGCCCTTCCCAGAGTTTTCACGTTTCGAGAACACATTTTATATTTTATTTAATAAAATTATTCATTTGACTATCATGAGTCATGCAATCGAGATTGACATGGCCGAATTAATGAATTTTTACATAGTTTCGTTAGTTATTTGCGTATTATAGAAGGTTACACAAGGGCATAACGTGATCACTTATGCCAGCTAAATGCCAGGTCGTAAGCTCTATGATGCTCAGACTTCCATTTTTTTATATTAAAAGATTGACGGATGTTTCATATCAAGTAGAGACACCTATAATAAAAACATTTTGTCTTATTTTACTAGGGATAGGGAGTCAAAACATAAACCCAAACAATAAAAATAAATATCATGCATAAACGGTTATATGTGTAATTATATTTTCATCTAACCCTTTAGACTAATTGAAATTAACCCTTAATTTACCACAGGAACAAGATAAGGTACAATAACGGGGTTATATTTATTGTGTAATGTGTAACTTTGTACTAACAATGTCACACGTGTGCGTAATTACCCCACTCGACGGTTGTTTTATGCTCGCGTTATATAACTGTGTTACTAGTAAATATTACCCTCGTATCAAAATAGATTAAAGGTCGATGCACTGTACTTTATATAATTTTATGTTAGGTATTCGTTACACACATAGGCATGTAATATGTTACATATGAGAATATATCGCTCACTCCTTTCAAGAACGTCATAAATCAAAAATCGTCAATTTTCAGTTGTGCATGTTTTCGAAATGCCCAGAAAATGTACTATATCCCACCAAAAGAGGCATATTTTTAACTAAATATTTACCCACTACAGGGCAAAAAGTGTTGTTTTTGCATTTTGAAGAAAATGTTTTGTTTAACTATTTTTTTTAATATATTAAATAATTTTCAAATGGAGAAAAAACCTCCAGGTTTAACCTAAAATAATATGTTGCACAGTAAAAAGTTTAATAAGTAGCTTGACATTTATTTTTAATACATTCTATTATATTTTTAAACTTTAAAAACGTTCTCCTGAAAAATCAAGTATTTTGATTTATGACGTTCTTGAAAGGAGTGAGCGATATGTGAAAATTATTTATATTTAAAAATAATTTGTTTTCATAGAAATGAAACCGACAAACCATCACACCGCAGGGGTGGGCAGAAATCTTACGCACGGTAACCAAACGCGCTAATCACTACACTGTGGAGGCAGACTAATTGTTCGATTAATTCAATTCGATTTCAATTCAATTCAATTCAATTTATTTATTTTCAATTAACATATACATTACAAACTAAAAAAATAAAGCATATACATCAAATAAATACAAAAATCCAAAATATGCAAAAACTTTTGGTAAAGGTGTAGAAGAATCCCGCTTCGGAAACTCCTTCAGACACATAGAACAGATCAATATCCAATGATATATTGTTTAACATAGCGATAATATAAGAGTTTTTATTAATTTTTTACAAATAGTCTGTGACACTTTTGTTAATAATATAAATTTTAAATAAAACAACACATTTTTTTTACTTTCTTTTCATGGGTAAAAATTAGTTGAATATAACAAAACAATACATCTTTTATGTGACCACTTTTTGAATATGTTTAATAATGTAAACATGACTAGTTTTGAGAACTACAGATGTTTTCGTGAATGGGTTAAATTACAAACTTTGTATTTACAGCTTGTCTATTCACTTGTTGATGAGAACATCTTCAGTTCTCAAATCTAGTCGTGTTAATAAACTCAAAAAGTGGGTATATAGAAGTGTTACTTTCATATAGTATTTAAATTATCATATCATTTCACAGTTAATAAGTGTATTACCGATTGTATGGTGCATGGTATCGTATGGATGTGTTCTATAGCTTTTTTTAAAGTGAGAATTAGGTATCATGGTTTTGATACAATACTATTTTTTAAAGATTTTTTACGTTGCAAAAGTAGTATGGAATTGAAACTATGCTATTTTCTTCGAAATTCATTGCTTGAAATGAGTTTGTTTCAAAATTAGTATCCTTTGAAACGTTTAAACAGACTACTAACTTTGTAATTTATGTCTAATAAATGTCGTCAAAAGAGAAAGAAATATATAAGCTTCTTTTATTAAAAAAATTAATATTTTAAATAAATTTAAAAAATAAGGGCGTGTCCTATGCACTAGAATTTAGGGGGTTGAATAATAAAACATACAAAGCTCATGTTAACTGTGACAAATTTGTTGGTTTTCACATTTGAAACACGTGCGGAAACAAAAGAGCTTCGAGTTTTACGTTTCGCCCGCCAAAAGTTTTCATTTCAGAAAATGTCGGGACGGAAAGTGGAGGGGGAGGGTGTCGTAGTCAAATCTACATGTTATTCGCATAAACATTCATCACAGTACACCGCGTGCTTGCAAGTGCTGGAATTATACCTCCAAGGGTTGACTGATATCAAGCGTTTGATGTTACCCCATTTCACACTTTTCCGAAATTCGGTATTCGGGTATTGATTTGATATTTAACCATACTCGTTTGATGCAGCATTATATTTGTATTGTCTGGATAAATCAATAAATAAATATTATTAATGCAATTTTTAATGTTTAGTGCATTTATTTCTTGTTTGATCATTTTTACGTTTGTACTATTTTTTTTACAAAAATGTTAGTAATGTTAGAATATAACCTCTCACCTTGAGTGGTTATACTCTAACATAACTTACATTTTTATAAAAAAAGAGATATAAAGGAAATGAATAAATAAATATGTATTATGAATAATTATACCTTAACGTTCAATTTTGAACACTCTGTTAAAAAAATGAAGGTACTGAATGATTTAACTTTTTAATGAAAATATGATTGGGATGTATTTTTTTACTATAATTTATGTATGTGTAGAATTAAGGCAAAATATTCGTTAAGTCGCAACTCAATTTTCTCTAAATCCAGGTAACATTTTACGTAATTAATTTTTTTCAATTAAGTTTTTAATTGAAATAATTGTATGATTTTGAAAAGTAAAGAGTAATTGAACGGTAGGGAGTTTAAAAATTTTATATATACTTTTTATAAATATACTTTTTCTGAAAAACAAAAACAAAATACATTCTTTTAAAAAAAATTGTTGTTAAGAGACATGTGACTTCCTCGGTGGTCTCCGGTGGAATGAATGGTGGGCTTTAACAATACGATACTATATACAATTTACAAACTTAAATAATTATCACTTTTTTTTTTTTTCAACAAAAACACAGTTTAGTAGACTCATTAAATCAGTGTTTAATTTTAAGATTAAATATAGAAATTAAACGCCAAAAAAATACTTATATTTCTTGTATAAATGAAAAAAATAAACACTTTATGTAAGTAATAATAAATGTTCCAATTCCGATCTTTTTAATAAAGGGGTTCGTGACGCGGCAGCTTTCAGTACTTTTAGTATATTTGGCCAAAAATAATAATCCACTGAAGTGATTTCTCCAAAATAACTTTATAAATAATGTAATCTTGAAAATGTAATACTGAAAACCATTAAAAATAAAAATATGTATCTTTGGCAACCTATGAAATATGATTTAAGGGGTGATGTATGTGGCTATGTGTAAAATACGACGTGCTATATGAAAACTTTAGCGTTTTTTTTATTACTTCTTGGAGTGGTGCTGTAGGAATATCGCGAATGTTTACGAGTCGATAATCGGATATGGGAGCAATTTCAAAATAAACGATAACCAATTCACCGGATAGGTATAACACTCGTAAATATTAATAATATGTCATAATATTAATACTCATAAGTTATTTAAACTCTGTCAAGGGCATCGCATAAATAAATTTTAAACATATATATATTTTACCATAATCTCTTTACTTACGAAGGATATTATATTAGCGAAATGTATAAAGACGAAAGTAAAATTATGTAAACGAAAATAAAATAATCTTTTTTCGCACGTTGAAATATAAACAAAATTTATTTTATTGCATCTGATATTTATTTATTTATTTTTCTTTACACAAATAATAATTTACAATAAAATGCCTTCACTGGGTTTCCCCGTGTCGAGGGCACATTTTACAATGCTTACATCAAAATTATATGAAAAAAATATGTTTATGACATGTAGTCAAATTCGATGTAAACAAATGATGCGATCTATTTTATGTAGATCTATCCACCTTCATTATCCATTTATAATTAGCACTTGTATACTTCGTTTCATTATTTGATGACTTAATGGATAATCGAAACAGGTGGGACAACTTTATTGAATACTAACAAAGTTCTTTTGAACAAAAAGAGGTAAATGTTAGGTTTTGTTTCATCTAACACTCTCCTTATCATTCATCGTTCATTTTGTATTCCACTTAAACAGTGTAAAGTGAACAAAACCACAAGACCACACAAAGTGAACGATGAATGATAAGGAGAGTGTTATATTATCAAACCAAAAAGTTAAATACATTAAAATCTTAAATAAATAAATATATTAAAATTATATATTAAAATTCTTTAATATATTAAATACTTGTTTGATATGTCTCTGTGTTTGGATCGTGTAGTTCTATGTACATGTAAAATTGACTGATTTTATGATCTTACTTCATTATTGGTTTACACGTTTTTAATATTTCAGGTAGATAGGTACATGACATTACTTCTCTCGATATAAATATATTATGTGTAACAAATAAGGAATTTAACAACATATCAATAGGTCTTATCAACTTGTTATCAATGTGAAAAAGTTCGCGTGCTTATATGCTATTATTCAACATGTGTACCAACGTATTTTTCTTAATGATAATACATTTATCTCGCTGTTACAGATGCTGTAAATATGTCATTGGTGCAGGATAAGAAAATACGTTCATTAAGAAGAATTGCTGTTACATAATATGTATATGATTAAAAAATGCGTTATTTGAGTCCATATGAATTTTTAGTAATCTCTTTTGCAAACACTCTGTAATTAGCAAAAAATGTTTCTTTCAAGATGAAAATATTACTATTGTTTACAAATAATATAAGGGAATTCATATTTTTATTGCATTCAGATCATTAAAATGAGAAGCGTGAACCGGGTAGAGACATTTGAGATGTGGATGTATCGAAGAATGCTTTGGATACCCTAGACGGACATGGTTAGCAATGCCAGAATTCTCCAAAGAGTCAAAGTGAAAAGGGAACTAATATCGAGCATTAAAGAATCCTTTATAAAATAAAACAAGTTTGTTTTAACGACTTTTTATTGGTACACTTTATCCAACCGGTTTCGACAAGAACCTAGTCATCATCAGGGTTTATTTACTAAATTCTAAAACATTGAAATACTCATAGTTAATTACCCTTCCCTTACCAAAAACTTTTTTTTAGAATTTAGTACATAAACCCTGATGATGACAAGGTTCTTGTCGAAACCGGTTGGATAAAGTTCTTGTTGAAACCGGTTGGATAAAGTGTACCAATAAAAAGTGGTGAAAACGAAGTTATTTTATTTTATAAAGTTTATGAAATGTGTTACAAAGTATCTGCGAAAAACATTCAAGAAATTAAAGAAACCTATTTAGGACATGTGCTCCGAGGAGAAAAGTACAAGCTACTGCTGTAATGGCCCTGTCATTTCTCATTTGCACTTTTATTGTCCCTTTTGGAAAGTCGAGGGACTCGTCATTTGCTTGCAATATGTTGTTCGGCTTTGGTATGCGTTCCCATGGCCATCATAAATCGGTACAGCATTTAATGATTCCCTATCTTAAAGCAAGAAGGTTTTTAAAATAGTCTAATTTGGTATTTCGTGAGAGTCGGGTGTAACATAACTTAACAGAGCTGTTTGGAAGCACATGAGTATTGACTGCCGTATTGTTTGTTTTTAAATAAACTGTAATGTTATGGACGGACGCGTCGCGTGCGCTATGTGCGCGAAGACACTTTGTGATCAGCGTACGCGTGCACTCGATGGCGTCCACATTGAACAGGACACTTTAGTCCCCCTTTTGTCAGGAGGCAGGTTGGACTGAAGCGAGTATTTATTAAAACACGGTATTGACTATTTAATAATCGGCGGGTACGTATAAGGAGATCCGTGAATATGGAAGAGGTGAAGATTATTTACAAAGACATATTGATGTGACGTTCTATTCTTTCTGCCTACTCCTGCGAAGAAGCGACGTGGAGTTTAGTTATTTGGTTAGTTTTGTAAAAGCATCGATGGTTGAAAAGGGTCGGGTCGTCTTACGAAATACCGAATAGGATCTGTAAATGACTCACGCCTACCAAACTGCGCGTGCGCGGCAATTTGTTTATTTTTGTTAAAATTCTCAGGCCCTTGTACTTGTATTATTTATTCTGTCGGATAGTGAACGGTGGCCACAAAATGCTATCCAAATTCCAAACACCTAATGGCATAGTTGAAATAAATAAAATATTGTAAATAATATCATGATTTACAAATATACTCTCTTAAATTGTAACTATATTATTTGTGAACATAAGATTTTAACAGTGTTTTTGCACTAAAATAAAAAATAAAACATGAAATGTCTTCAATCCGCAATGATATTTTCTCACTTGGTTGTATTTTTCTTATATTTCAATGATAAACTAGTTGTTTTAATAAAATAACTCTTTTTCATCCATATGCTATATGGAATCCACAAACAGCCTTCAAGCTCTTCTGGTTGTTGCCAGCTCCTTTGTATCCTCTCAAATCAGGTCCGCGTCCCGTAGTTCCGACAAGAACTACCGATGGCTAGAGTTCATGAGATGCAGGTTCAATTTCAAATACGTGACATTTTCTCTGAATTAATTTTCTTCTTTCTTCTCATGGATCTGAAGATCTGTCTGTTCCTTTATCTCTTGACATGGACTGACAAATGTCACGCCATAGCATTAAAGGTCTTCTAGGTGGTCTTCTTCCGTCTGGGTTCTCTTAGGACGCAATAAGGGCTAGTATTTTTTTCATTCTACTGACGTGGGCATTCCATAATCCTATACATCCTGCGTATTAAACATTTTAAGAATTTCCCTATTCCTTATTTGGTCTCTAAACGTGTTTCCAGTTATGCACCTCAATGTTCTCATTTCTGTAGTTCTTTGAAGATATTTGGTTCTCGTTGTATCTGCTCTGGTCTCTATCCTATGCGCGGCAATCATCGGTCTTATAGTACACATGTTTTGTATATTCTTACTTTGCTCTCTTTATTCATGTGCTTATTCTTCCAGATTTTATCTTTTTACCAGAAATTGTGTAAAATAAAGCATTATACGATATTGCAACCGCTTTATTGACCTGTCTTAAAATCTTATCAAACAGGTTGATAGTGCTTATCTATATAATTTTTTTAATCAGATACCTAGCTTATCACCTAGTAATTAATGATCCAGACATTGCATAGGCAGTATGCAGTGCTACATGCTAGATTAGGTGCGAATAAAAGAATTAAATTATATGACATATTAACTTTTTTAAATTAATTATAACAAGGAGTTTTATAGGACCGTGTACTGCGCGCGAAGGTCCACCCAACCAAATGGCTCTTAATTGAAATCCCATGTTCAGACTCTACATTAATATGGTCGCTTGTTTGTCGACAGCAACTTCTAAATGGAAAATATTAAATCAAAAAATATACATGTTCTCACCTTTGCACCCGATTATTTACTGGGCATTTGTCGCTCACAATTTTAATTTACTACCATAGTGTGACATTCAAAAGAAGTACATGATTTTTAAACGTTTCTTTATGGTAATATCTATAAATTTTATATCTAACTCTTGCGAACTAAATACAATTTTCCAATAATTTTATCGATTTGTTACAAAAAAAACATACTGAATAGATTTATCATAAGAATAGTTCATGTCACTATAAATTTCAATAGATCGTTTCGTTTACCAACTAACTTAAATAATAGTAAGAAAAAACATGTATTTTTAATAATTTTAAAATTTTGGGATTTCAAACCTATGTTCATAAATCGTGATTTGTCTACTTAGGAGTAAATGATATTGACATCTCGACAATGACGAAGAAGACGAGGAAAATTTTATTATTTAGAGAGCTTACGACCTATCATAGGCTAGTTTAAGTGACCACTTTGTACACGTGTAACATTCACCATAAATGGTTTTCAAGCCAATTCGACTCTTATTTCGGAAGTTGTATATATCCTTTCATTGACACCTTCTTTCACGTTTGATTTTTCGGCACCATCTATGGTTGAGTTTTCTTTCAAATAGTTATCTACGCAGTTGAGTTTCTCATTAAATTTTAAGTAAACTGTACGTTGATAAAAACGTTAATTTTACTGTATGAAATACTAGTTCTGATATTGATAAACGGACAAATAATATTCATACAAAACGAATAACATATGTACATATATTGATAGCTATAAAATAATGTGCTTAGAATTAAATATGTGTTTACATATTTCACGCCAATAGCCACCCTCATAAACGCAACACACGGTTCATACAAACCCAGTTTACATCCTCGCACATATTCGCATAGAGGAAGATGAACCGGATGTATCTATCACGTGGTATGCAAACAGCATCACAGACGTCTGTAATATCCGGAATAACAGCAGGATAGCTTCCGAAGTACTTCCTCTTCATTGACAGCTCACAAAGCTCTCGGATATATTGGCGTTTCATTTGTCTTAAGGGTGAGAAAGTAAACTTTCCACATTTTTATTTATTTTCTTTAACACCAGCAATTTGTCTTGGGGAAACATTATTTAACGTTGGTTAATTTTATTCTACTTTTCACCTTTTTCCGCTTTTAACGTGAAATGTAATGAAAAGTGTGTGTAATACTACATACAATGTTTATTTGTGCAAGTAATTTTATTATTACATAAAAATAAACAAATGATTAACAAAGATACATTTTTCTGATTCTTATCATATTTTTGGTATAAACACATATATATATATATATATATATATATATATATATATATATATATATATATATATATATATATATATATATATATATATATAATATATATATATATATATATATATATATATATATATATATATATATATAAATATATATATATATAAATATATATATATATATATATATATATATATATATATATATATATATATATATATATATATATATATATATATATATATATATATATATATATATATATATATATATATATGTATATATATATATATATATATACATATATATATATATATATATATATATATATATACATATATATATATATATATATACATATATATATTTATATTTATATATGTGTGTGTGTGTGTTTACATCAAAACAGAGGTTGAAAACCGTGTTTTAAGTAATTTTTAGTTTTTCTGCAAAATATTTGTTATTATCAATATTAATAAATTGAATTATTTTTTTCGAAAAATTATAAAATATCATGGTTTTTAACACCTAATTTGTTGTATATATAACATACAATATTGTCTAGCCTCCCACCAGTCTGATGATGTTGATAACGTCGAAATTTGGTCATTGGTCAAATAAAAGAAATGTGTAAATAAAACTATGTAGATTTTTTTTATTACTATATAATAATTATTACATTTATTTAATGTTGACTATCGAACCTTAAATACGGTGCATTAAAAACTGATTTTTTAGTATTAAATATAAAATTATTTTTATGGTCCATTTAGCTTTCTATTTCAATTTCCAAAAATTAATAAACAAATGATCAGGAGAACATAACAGGACAAAAGAAATTATCTGTATATACCGAATTGCAAATTTTCAAAATTCCTCAAAAGACATTTGCACCTGTAATAGTTGCTATTACCGACCATCAACAACACCCTCTTTTTAAAATTTACGGCCGAAACCTGATGCTATTTTTTCGTTAATTTCGTTCAGCAAAAATTACACCAAGGGTCGGTTAGGCAAAAGAAATGCTCATGACGACTTTACTCCCCGTTTTTTAGGGGTTAGAGAATTTACATTGCTAATTCTTACACTAAGACACCCTTCTTGGCTTGCATCCCTTATTTATTGTTTTCGCACCTCGTGACCTAGGGGTGATTATTTCGTTTTAATTTTATTTTTTACTGCTGCCCAAATTACGTCAGGAATTGCTGTCTTGTCCAATTTATTTCAATGAGTTTTTCCCTTCTTATTCACAACGATTGAACTTAAAATAAATCCAAATATTTTTCTATTTAATCATCACAGGATTCAATGGTTTTCCAAGATCAATATAAATAGACTATATACACCTTTTTTTAAAGAATAAAACGCTAAGACTTTACTTTTATAGGATTGTCTGCAGGTAGGATAGGTAGTCAAATCGATTGAAAATAAATCTTTCCTAAATTTATTTTGAAATTGCTGGGAAGTAAACCTGTGACTCCAGTTTCGTAGTCGAGTGTCTATCTAACTACGCCACGGCGCCTGTCTAAATGACTAATGGACGTGTTATTATAATTCTTGTTTTAAGGTCACAATTACGAATGTGTAACCAATTATTTACATTTTTTGGTTACGATGATAATTACTTTTTACTGATTCATCTGAGAAAGCATTAGTAAAATACAAAACATGACAAAACTCATCGTTTTGATGCTGTGTCATCTTGAATGTTAATTACATGAAGGCAAGGTGATCAACTCTTACAGATGGTACTTGTTCAGAGTTATATTAAATAAATACTACAGTGAAATACTAAAATTAATTTTTACCTCCCACACTAGAAATTGAACCCGGGCCATTTAATGTGAATGTTAAACGTGCTAATCATTATACTACTGAGCTTGATAGGATAATCAAACTATTTATTGAATAAAAATATCTTCCACAAAGTACAGCTGGGTTTTATGACTTAATCGTACTATTCACACGAATATAATAAATACATAAATAATGTATCCATTATTTATAATGATGATGTGTTATAAATATATGTGTATATAAATTAACATTTCATGTGCCAGGATATATGCAAGTGTGAGGAGATAAGTATTTTCTCCCCGAACGTAATATTCACGCGCCAACACAAATGATTACACTCTTGCTGGTCGTTAGTACTTATTGTTAATCTATGTTTCATGATCTCCTGGTACACGCAGATAATATTTTTTACTTAATGGCAATGATTTTTCTGTAGTAAACGAAAAAAAAAATATCTTGCAAATCAATCAAGACTGACGATAGAGAAACTTTTGCGTCGATCGAATCATTATGTTACCCTATAGCTAAAAAGACTTAATAAATAATAAAGACTTGAGAAAGAATAAATGTAATACTCATATAAAATAATATTATATGAAAAAAATTAAATTATAGGTTCGATTATATCTGCCTATCCCTGGAGGGTAGGCAGACATAAAAGAACGCCATACCAATCTGTCATTGCAAACAAGACCACTTTCAAGTATTTTTTGTTCCGTTATTAACAACCGTAGCCAATTTGTACAAAATATATTGCATATTGTATACTTTATGATAAAATGATATATTTTCTCTTTTTAAGTATATAATTGGTTCGAAAAGTATTTATCTAAACAAGGATGAACATATATGGTAAAAGAAGGAATTATCCATCATTTCACTCATGAATTACATGAAATTATAGTAACTTTAAACATAAAGAGTAAATCCACTCACGAGTAGGCATAGGCTATGAAACTTATAAAGTTGAACCCAGAGTAGGGACATGATAAACGGTGTTGCATAAGCCGTAGCTAGATTTTAGAGTCACTTGGAGGTTAGGTAATTTAAAAAAAAAACATTATCTTATATGCCGAAGCCAGCGGATTAAAAAAAAAATAGCCTAAAAAAATTAAAATTATTTTTGCTTTATAGTTAGGAACTTGAAGGCAATTTTAAATACTTGATAATGCCAAGTTTTCCTTGGTCTTTTTCTGCCTCCATCAGCGACCACATTCGCCTCATAAATATATTTTAACCATATGACATTACATATACGGTTAATATTAAAGTTAAATCCGTAATCGCCAGTGACCTTACAGTAAGGGTTCATGAGTTCAAGTTCAGGGAGGCGATTTATCTTTAGAAGCCGAGTATTGCAGAAATAATGCAGGGAAATTTATTAATCATCAACTAAGGTAGGTACCCATAACACCACCAATGAAACCGGATTTTCGTCTCATAGGAGTAAGAGGACTCCCAGGAGATCATGAAACGTGATTCATTTAGTATTTTATCTCATATCTGCATGACTGTAAATATTCTAAATATCTATAAGCTTTATATCAGTCTATTCTACAGTATAGGATTATTGGTGGTACGAGTAATAGGTACTTAATTAAACAGTGTTCATTTTACTTTTTTACATCTCAACATAGATGAAGAAGAATATGGAAGTCTGGACATTTACGGGGCTTACGACCGTCATAGGCTGGTTTAAGTAATCACTTTACACACGTGTAACATTCACTAATTCTACCCGTGATTGATAACCGCACTACTCAAATTCTTGGAACTTCTTTATATATAATATATATACATATATATATATATATATATATATATATATATATATATATATATATATATATATATATATATATATATATATATATATATATATATATATATATATATATATATATATATATATATATATATATATATATATATATATATATATATATATATATATATATATATATATATATATATATATATATATATATATATATATATATATATATATATATATATATATATATATATATATATATATATATATTGTTTAAATTCGAAAAATAGTACTTGCATTCACTAGAATTTCACTATAGACATCGATGGCGAGATGTCACTTAAACCAGCCTATAAAGATCATAAGCTCTGTAAAAGTCCAAACTTACATATTCTTCTTCATCTATGTAGAGATGTCAGCTAATAACATAAAAAATAACTCCTAAAAACTAACTAACTAACTATCACTACTTAATCATCAGAAAAGAACGCCACACCACTCTGTCATAGCAAGCATTCTTCGCCTCTTCCACGTTCATGCATCTCCTCATACATACCCGCCGATTATTATGACTTCTAACCTGACCACATTCAAAATAACTCCAAATTGAGAATAATCCAGATTTGTGAACCAGTATATTGTAGATTACATTTTTATTTAGATTTCAGACACTATATTTGTTTTTAAAAAAATACAAATTATCTATATAAGTTCATGTTTGTCTATCAAAAATCTAAATGGTAAGAATTAGCATATTTTTTATTGAATTCGTAGCCCGAAGCTCCGACTCCTTTTCTGAGTGTAAACATATTAATAAAGCTAGACAAATGGTTAGCGGGCTTCATGAATAAGCGGACACGTTTATCTAGCTTTTTGTGAGGCCCTCCGGGTCCTAAACTCCTACTAATGGGTGAGATGAATAATTCCCACATGCTAATAGACAGGTATACCTGGCACTTAACATCTGTATCAGTAGCTAATAATGTGTGTATTATATGATTCACTGAAGATTTCATCTCTCACACGTTAATACATAAAGAATATTGTTAGGAGATGATGCATGTAGTTTATCAAAATCCTACTTATTTATGGTGAATATGATCAAATACGTGGCTGAGATTTAAAAATAACTTAATCTTTTGTATAAAACATGGAAGAATTGATGGGAAAATGACTTTTTCTAAAAATATGTCTTAAGTTTTGTACTGACATTTTTTGGTGGAACTGCATTTTATAAAATAAAATAACACTAATAAAAAATTTTTCACGTACATTGTATTTGAACGGTGACCGGGTTTCGTTGTAACCAACACCATCAGACTAGTCAGCCACTGCATTCGCTTAATTAATTTGTTTTACTATTCTTTATTCACTAATTTTTATTTTATTACTCACAATACATTGTTTATAAATTCTTTATTTGATCGATTTAAAGTTAACTAACATCGTGTTGTCCGCCTCTATAGTGTAACGACCAGCACGCTCGGCTACCATTCTGGAGGTCCTGGGTTCGATTCCCAGGGGGGGGTCAAATAAATATAAGTGATTTTTTTACTCTAGTATTTATTCAATATCACCCTGGACTGGTACCTGAAGCGGAGGGCTGATCACCTTTCCTTCATGTGTTAACGATCAAGATAACTCTGCGTGTATATGCAAAGCCCTATGCACCATTGGAGTGCGGATAAGGGTTTTAAGAAAAAATGAACATCATGTTGTTTTTTATGTAAATTAAATTTATGATATTGTCACGAGTCATTAATGTTATTTTTTACTCATATCGAAAAAAAACCTCTTCATGGACCAAATGCATTTTTTTAAATAAAAATTTAACATACCTACTCAAAATACTGTAACAATTTTAATAAAATTATCGTTTGTGATATCGCTCACTCCTTTCAAGAACGTGATAAATCAAAAATCGTCAATTTTTAGTTGTGTATGTTTTCGGAATGCCCCGAAAATGCACTATATCCCAGCAAAAGAGGCATATTTTAAAAATAATATTTACCCGCTACAAGGCAAAAAGTGATGTTTTTGCATTTTAAAGAAAAGGTATTGTTTAATTCTTTTTTGAAATATACTAAATATTTTTCAAATGGAGAAAAAACCTCAGGTTTTACCTAAAAAGATCTGTTGCACAGTAAAAAGTTCAATAAGTGGCTTGATATTAATTTTTAATACATTGTATTATATTTTTAAACTTTAAAAACGTTCTACTGAAAAATCAAGTTTTTTGATTTATGACGTTCTTGAAAGGAGTAAGCGATATGTTATAATAGGTACTTTGAAGCAATGAATACATAATAAGAAACAAATACACGTCATCAGTCTTTTATAATCCCAATCAATCAATAATTTGATTCTCGTCTGAATTGTATTTTTTCTCACGTTGAGACTAGAAAACATTTCGGACATGAGATCGCCTGTCAGATAACATGGATTTAAAAAATCAATTATGAATATTCAATGATAATAATATGGTACTTTTCCCATATCAAATTTAACTGGCAGTAAAAATAATCGATTGGGGTTTTGCTATACGATATAAAAGGGTGGCAGCTAACTAATCCTACTAAGTTCAATCTTTCTATACAAGTTCTCACCTGTACACTGTCTATAATTTACTGGCCATTTGATACTTAAAATTTAAAGCTACTACTACAATGTGACTTTCTGATAAAGTGTGAGATTTTTCGTATATTTAGGTATATTATATATATATATGTAATAAAATAACTAGGTACCTACCTATACATTTTATTAAGTACTTACAAAAAGTACCTACATAAAACAGTTCTACCACAGATGTCGCATGCGTCGCACAGAATTAAACAAAAGAGATCCGATACAAAAAATATATTATTAACTGTCAGAATCAGATAGATATAAAAATTATTGTAAAGATTAATTAAGAATAAACTTTTATTGTCGTTTCTTTAATTACAAAGCAACACATTGTTTATTTTATTATTATACACCCACTTTACATATTATTTACACTTAATTTTCAAAAGGAAAATATTACCACGTTATAAAACGACAATTTTGTTAATCAAAAATGAAGAAACAAAATAAAAATAAAATGGATACTGCTCCTCAAACATTAGAAAACTTACTAGAAAAATTAATACAAAATGCTCAGGTAAGCAAACATCAAAATTTAAAAGATATTTCAGAGAAGTTCATCATTGAAAAATTTACAAGCAAAAATCCTAATGCAAACCAGTGGATGGATATTTTTGAAAAAGAATGTACACGTTTTGAGGTGACAACGGATGAGAAAAAAATTGAAATATTAAGATTGTTTATGGATAAAAGTTGTGAAGATTGGTACAGTTCGATGATGATAAAATTTTCCATGAACTCAGAATGGATAGTATGGAAAAACAACTTTTGTAAAACATTTACAAACAAGGGATGGAACCATGTAATGTTTGCATTATCTTTTAAATATAACGACGGTTCCTTGTTAGACTATGCCATAAGGAAGGAAAAACTTTTGTTGGAGATGAGAAGAACGATCGACATGGGTACCTTAGTAGATCTTATTGTGGCTGGTTTACCAGAATTTATAATTAATAAGATTGATAGAGAAAAATTAGAAGATACAGTCGATTTATTCAATGAAGTAAAAAAACACGAAAACATTGGAAATAAAAAAAGGTTTTCGGATCAAAGAAGATATGGAAATCTAAGAACTAGTGGTAAAATTAAAGATAAAAGTCCATGTAAGATTTGTGAAAAATTAAATAAGGGAACTCGATATCACCCTGAAGTAACGTGCTGGTTTAGAACAAAGGAGGATGATAAGTTTAATAATAAAAATACTATCAGACATGTAAATAATTCAGTTATAGAAGCTAAGTTAAATGAAACCGATCAAAAAAACGAATAGTAACACCATTAATAAATGTCAAACTATTACTAAATGATCAAATTGAAATATTTGGAATTTACGATTCAGGTTCAAATGTTTCTCTAATAAATTCTAAGTTATTAAAACTAAAAGGAAAAGGAAACAATATGAATGAAGCAGATTTAGTAACAATTAATGGTGTTAAAAAGACAAACGGTTTGACGACTTTGAAAATAAAAATATTTGAATTGGAAAAAAACGTTGATGTATATATTATTGATGAAGAAAATTTCAAATATGATTTTTTGATAGGATTAGATATGATAAAAAAATTTAAACTAATCCAAAATGAAGACTTAAAAATAACACAGAGACAATGCTTGAAAAATGAAAATAAAAAGAAAGTAGAAAAAATTTCTACAAAATATAAAATTAAAAATAGTGAATTTAAAAATACAGAAAATAACAACAGCGAGGAATGCAAAATAAATTATAATGAACATGTAAAAGAAGAAGATTTTGAAATAAAAATAAATCATTTAAATCAATTTCAAAAATCTAAAATAAATGAACTGATTTGCAAATATAAATCCGTTTTTGCAAAAGACAAATATGATATCGGCACTGTTAGTGGATACGAAGCGAGGATAGACTTACTAGTAGACAGATATTGCAGTAAGAGGCCTTACAGATGTACTGTAGAAGATAAAAAGGAGATAGAAAAACAAATTGCAAAATTACTGGATAATAAGCTAATAGAAGAATCCTACAGTCCATTTGCTGCACCTGTTACATTGGCATTTAAAAAAGAGGAAAACAAAAAATCCAGACTGTGTATAGATTTCAGAGACTTGAATAAAATAGTAGTGCCTCAAGCCCAACCATTTCCTTTAATTGAAGACCTAATGATAAAGACCAGGAATTGCAAATTTTTTTCAACACTAGATATAAACTCAGCGTTTTGGTCTATTCCTTTACGAATCGAAGACAGAAAAAAGACGGGATTTGTTACACAAGAAGGACATTTCCAATGGACTTGCCTACCATTTGGATTGAAGACCTCACCAGCAATTTTTCAAAGGATACTAGGTAACATATTAAGAAAGTATAAACTTACAGATTTCACCGTTAATTACATAGATGATATTCTTATATTTTCTAAAACTTTTGCTGAGCACATTAAACATCTAACACAGTTGCTGGAAGCGATCGAAACGGAAGGTTTCAGGTTAAAATTTACAAAATGCGCATTTGCGTCAGACTTGGTAAAATATCTAGGTCATATAATTCAAAATAATTCAATAAAACCAGTAAAGGATAATTTGATTTCAATAAAGAATTTTCCTGTTCCAAAAACGATAAAAAATGTAAGACAATTTCTGGGGAAAATAAACTTTTACCATGAATACATACCAAAGAGTGCAATAATACTAGATCCATTGCATAACTTACTAAGGAAAAATCAAAAATTTATTTGGTGTGATAAATGCCAAAAAGCATTTGAAATAACAAAAAGCATGCTTTGCTCACAGCCCGTTCTAGAAATTTTTGATCAGGATTTACCAATCAACATTTATACCGATGCTTCTTTAGAAGGTGTTGGGGCCATTTTGAAACAAAAGCAGCCCGATGGTAGAGAAAAACCAGTGGCATACTTTTCAAAAAAACTAAATGAAGCCCAGAAGAAAAAAAAAGCAATATATTTAGAATGTTTAGCAATTAAGGAAGCAGTAAGATACTGGCAATACTGGTTAATAGGTAAATCATTTACGGTTTATTCAGATCACAAACCTTTGGAAAATATGAATCTGAAATCTAGGACCGATGAAGAGTTAGGTGATTTAACATATTATTTATCGCAATATGAATTTGAAATAAAATATAATCCAGGAAAGAAGAATTTAGAAGCAGATTGTCTTAGCAGGAATCCAGTATTAGAATCGAGTGAAAATGCAGATGAACAATTAAAAGTTGTAAATTTGGTTAAATTAGAAGATATTTTAAGAGATCAGAATAAAAATGAAAGAATTCAACAGAAAAAAAACAAATGGATTGAAAAAAACAATGTCTATTTTAAAAAGGTCAAGAAAAAAGAAAAAATAATTCTTTCAGAACCGTTTAGCATCGAAATCATTAAAAACATACATGAAAACCTATGCCATATTGGAATTGGACAAATGCAAAAGACTATTAGTCCACATTACACAGCCAAAAATTTGACGAAAAACATAAAAACAATTTGTAGAAATTGTTAAATTTGTATTAAAAATAAATCAAGAGGACAAAAGAAATTTGGATTTATGTCTCATCTAGGCCCGGCCACAAAGCCTTTTGAAATAATATCTTTAGACACAATTGGAGGTTTAGGAGGTTCAAGATCAACAAAAAAATATCTACATCTCTTAGTGGATCACTTTACAAGATACGCATTTATTTTAACCTCGAAAACTCAGAATGCAAATGATTTTATAAAACTAGTCATGAAAATAACAGAAACCGAGGATATTGGTATGCTTCTCACCGACCAATACCCAGGAATAAACTCGAAAGAATTCAAGGAATTCTTAAATGACAAGCGGATCCCAATAATCTTCACTGCAGTAAATGCACCATTCTTAAATGGCCTAAATGAAAGGCTGAATCAAACATTGGTGAACAAAATCAGATGCAAAATAAATGAAAAAGGGAAAAGAAGAGCATGGACCACAATAGCTCAAGAATGTGTTAATAAATATAATAATACTAATCACTCAGTCACTGACTTTTCCCCAAGTTATCTTTTATATGGTACAGATGTAAATATTTTACCCAACGAATTAAAACAAGGAAAATCTAATAATGACTGGATTAGAGACAGGCAAATAGCGCTTGAAAATACAATAAAATCACATAATTACAATAAAACATTATTTGACAAAAATAGGATAGGCTGCGAATTCAACGTAGGAGACATGGTGTATGTGGAAAATGGAAACAAGCTAAACAGAAAAAAATTGGATGAACTAAAAATTGGACCTTATAAAATTATTGAAAAAATTTCTAACTCAATATACAGAATTGATACAGGTCACAAAAAAATAAAATCAAACCTTTATCATATCACTAAACTTATACCAGTCCCTTCACTTCAAGGAGATGATCCGGAGGACGAATGAAAATTTTACTATGAATTTTCTTCCCCAAGGGGGGAGATGTAATAAAATAACTAGGTACCTACCTATACATTTTATTAAGTACTTACAAAAAGTACCTACATAAAACAGTTCTACCACAGATGTCGCATGCGTCGCACAGAATTAAACAAAAGAGATCCGATACAAAAAATATATTATTAACTGTCAGAATCAGATAGATATAAAAATTATTGTAAAGATTAATTAAGAATAAACTTTTATTGTCGTTTCTTTAATTACAAAGCAACACATTGTTTATTTTATTATTATACACCCACTTTACATATTATTTACACTTAATTTTCAAAAGGAAAATATTACCACGTTATATATATATATATATATATATATATATATATATATATATATATATATATATATATATATATATATATATATATATATATATATATATATATATATATATATATATATATATATATATATATATATATATATATATATATATATATATATATATATATATATATATATATATATATATATATATATATATATATATATATTTGTTATTTTACTTTGAATCCCCTGGGAATCGAACCCGGAACCAATGTATCGTAGCGAATTGCGCTAACCATTACACTACAGAGGCACATTATTTATATTGTGACTATTTTTTTTTTGTATTACCTACACCATCATAGATTCCAAGAGACTGAAAATATTTGTACATACTTATTGTTTTAAATTTTTTTAACATATGAAAAAAAAATTGTTTAAGTTAAATATTTTTTAACCTCCAATTTCAATTAAACTCTATAACTTGTATTCAGAAAATTTCGCTATTTTTCTTATACTGTGGTTAGTATAAAACTCGAAGTGCTAGATTTTAAATTGATATTTCATTTTATAATATCTTTCAACCACGCAATTATTTTCAAATGTCCTATTGTATGACGGTAGTTTTTTCTTAATGTCTTTGTTGCTATTAAAAATTTTATTTCAACAGATTAATGAATGAAGAACAAACATACAAAATTAAAGCATTGATTGATCCTCGTATGAATAAATGCAGTCCTTGTCATTAATTAAAACATTATCCAAGTATTCCATTGTTTTTAAAGTCAGTTCATGAATTGTAAATGTAGTTCTGGAAATATTTGGAGAGACTAACAAAGCATTATAACATTCTTATTTACGAAAGATTAAGACATCTTAAATTAAACATTTTTCCAATGCGCAGTAAAATAAAGGTAAAAATGAAATAGTAATGCTGATTTTTTATGGACTTTCTCTTAAAATCTTGGAAATTGTTAAACTTGAAATTTTTGAAACAAAGAGCTTGAATCCCTTGAATTTCCATATATTTTTTTAATATTATTTATTAAATATTAGAAGCATTAACTTTGTGGATCATTGTAATATATTTTGAGAAATAAAATGACTTTGTTTTTTGATCCACTCACATTTTTATTAAAAAACCAACTAGTTTCGGCAACAACCTGTTGCCCCCTTCAGGGTTTGTCTACAGTCATAAAACAAACCCTGAAGAGGGGAACAGGTTGTTGCCGAAAATAGTTTTTTCTTAAATACCATAGAATTTCACTGGAGACATTCATTGGTGAGATAAAAAAAAATATATAATAATTCCTATAATTGGAGATAATCCAGATTTGTAAGCACTCAAATAGTTCCCAATATAATTATTCAAAAAAATGAGGCAGCTTTGATTTCAGGTTTTTTTACACATCTTTCACTCCTTTTAACAACGTCATGTACCAAAAATCGTCAATTTTCAGTTGTGCATGTTTTCGGAATACCCAGAAAATGTACTATATCTCAGCAATAGCGGCATATTTTAAACTCAATATTTACCCGCTACAGGGCAGAAAGTGTTGTTTTTGCATTTTGAAGAAAAGGTATTGTTTAATTATTTTTTTTAATATTTTTCAAATGAAGAAAAAACATTCAGGTTTTACCTAAAAAAGATCTATTGCACAGTAAAAAGTTCAATAAGTGGCTTGATATTAATTTTTAATACATTTCATTATATTTTTAATCTTTCAAAACGGTCTCCTGAAAAATCAATTTTTTTTTATATGTGACGTTGTTGAAAGGAGTGAGAGACATGTTCATCACTACAATACGGTTTTCATAACGTTAGTTGTAAAAATACTATTATTGTGTACAAAATTAGCTACAAATTATTCCGTAATAACTATTTCGGGATTTTTTTCATAGGCAATTTCGGCTTAAATAAAGTGCAGGTGTTTTGTATACTTTTTATATGAAGTATCTGATTTGGTAGTCATGATGAGAAAATAAATTTAATGAAAGGCTGAGGAAGATTTTATGGTGAATCGGTGGAAGATATGACCAATGGGATGTACGTATTACTTTGTAAAGTTTTACCGCTGATGCTAGTATGAAACCAGATATGAGTCGTGATAAATTAAGATGTAACATTCATCAGAAAGGTATTTAATATCTAGCGCCTGAAATGAGATTAAGTGCGGGAATACGCTATTGGCTTTTATACGAAAATCTCATTTCATGCAGTGGAGTTTAATAATATTTTTTGACATCTTATCAAAGATGAAGAAGAACATGGAAGTCTGGGCATTTACGGGGCTGACGACTGTCATAGGCTGGTTTATGTGTGTCACATTAACCAATTCTACCCATTATTGACATTAATTTCTAAAATGCATTAATCTTCTGTGCGTTGACAATTCATTGAGATTCACTTCTATGCGTTGATCTTCATTCATTTCTTGAAAACATTAAGCTTTTATGCATTAATCATTCATTAATTTCTTGAATGCTTTAATCTTCTTTCCATTGATAATTCATTAATATTTATTTCATATTATTTTTTGACATCTTATCAAAGATGAAGAAGAACATATAAGTCTGGGCATTTACGGGGCTGATGACCGTCAAAGGCTGGTTTAATCACTTTACACACGTGTAACATTCACCAATTCTACCCTTTATTTACAACCACACTACTCAAATTCTTGGAAGTTCTATATGAACCAATTTTGAAACATTATTCTTGAATCACTAGAACTTCACTGGAGACATCTTTTGTTTTCTTTATTAATTTTTACTACTTGATATTTATTATTATTATTTTATTTGTAAATAAAAGTAAGACTTGACACTGGCAGAAAAAAAATTTAGCTAGGCGATGCCAAATAAAAAATTAAAAAATAAATTAAAAATTAAAAATAATCTTGCGGTTCCATGGATGACTTTCAGCAGTGTAATATAAAAAAAATTGTGTCATGTATTTCTACTAGTTTTCAGATGTTTTTCAGAACTCTAAAAAACCCCGGTCGTCCTTCGGTAAAAACTAATTTCAAAATTACGCGACTTTCTTCGGCGTACCTGGCGCTCAATTGTGCCCGGCGATCTAAATATGGGCCGCGACCGCGCAGCGAAAGTAACGCCCGCCACCTCCGCGCGGGCACTTACGGGGATAATGATAGGCTTCGATTGAACGAAATTATTTTTCGGTCCGACACCGCCGCGCGTTATTATAACTGCGTTAAATATAGTCTTATAAATTTAATATGGCTCGGATATCAATCATAAGATGTATAGTCTGACGAGTGTGTGGGTTTGTCCGTTTCTACATATATCTACACACCTTCCTACATATGTCTATATATATACGCACAACGGTGGCCATAGGGATCATCGATGCTCCACTAAAAAAAACTTTAAAAAAAATCAAATTTATATTCATGTTACACTGAACAAAAGTTAAGCATAAAACTATTTTTTTTTTAAATCTACTACAGTTTCACTAGATTTTAATCGTCCATCATAAAACTTCGTCTTTTTAATTTAAATTCATGTTACACTGAACAAAAGCTAAAAATATTTTTAACCTTTTTTATAAAACTCAAATTCACGTTTCATTCGATATTAACGTTCATCATATAAATATGTCTTTCAAATTTAAATTCATGTTTGACTGAACAAAAGTTAAAAATGTCAAAAATAAAAACTCTCCTTTTTTAATTTAAATTTACATTTCATTCGATATTAATTGTCTAACATAAAAATCCGTCTTTCAAAATTAAATTCATGTTCCTCAGAGCAAAAGTTAAAAATGTCAAACATAAAAACTGTTTTTTTTTTTATTTAAGTTCACATTTAACTCGATATTAAATGTCCATCATAAAAAGATGTCTTTCAAATTGAAATTCATGTTTCACTAAATATTAATAATTTATTCATTTTTCAAATTCAAATTCATGTTTCACTGAATAAAATTTTAAAATGTTGTCAAACATAAAAACTCTTTTTTTTTATAAATTCGAATTCGCGTTTCAATGGATATTAAAAGTCCATTATTGAAATTCGTCTTTCAAATTTAAATTCACTTTCCACAGAGCAAAAGTTAAAATGTACTACTACTACTACTACTACTACCATCACGCCGTTTCCCCGCAGGGGTAGGCAGAGAGGATGGAACGCCACACTCTTCTGTCCTGACATACACTCCTCGCCTCCTTCACATCCATACATCTAGTCATACATGCCCTCCGATTACGCAGACTTTTGACACCGCCAGATTTTAGGTTCTGATTGATCTGATCGTGCCAAGTCTTTTTCGGTCGTCCACGTTCTGTTTTCCCTCTCACATTTGCCACATATATTTTCTTAGTCATTCTCTCGCTATCCATTCGCTCCACATGTCCATACCACTGCAAAGAACTCTTCCTAATCTTTTCAATTATTCCTCGTTCAGCCTTACAGCCTTACTTTCCAACAGGAAAGGAAAGAAAGTTAAAATGTCAAACATAAAAACTCTTTTTTTTAATGTAAATTCACATTTCACTCGATATTAATGTCCATCATAAAAATATGACTTTCAAATTGAAATACATGTTTCACTGAACAAAAGTTTTAAAAAATTGTCGAACATAAAAAATCTTTTTTTTAAATTCAAATTCACGTTTCACTCGATATTAATAATTAATTCATCTTTCAAATTTAAATTCATGTTTCACTGAACAAAGGTTCAAAATGTTGCCAAGCAAAAAAACTCTTTTTTTTCTTGCTCTACAGAAAAACTTTATGCCCATTGTTCGTATTTTAAAAATAAACTAGTCTCTGGACAATTCTCTCTCGACCAATCATAGGCCGAGTTGAGAGGTTATTACGCTAAATGAGAACGCATTTTGAACAAATTACGCAAATTCGAATTGCTAGTAAGTAGTAGGTAAAATTACATTGATAATGCGTACACTATCGATACTCCACAGCAAATTGACCTTAATGTACCCGTCTTTATGAGGCAAATTTGCCGACACGAGATGCGTCCGTGATGAGTGCAGTTTATGCGCAAAGATAAAAGACACCTACATATCATAGAATACGCGGAACGATCTGATTGGATATTTTAAATTGACGCGCTCTGTCGGGAAACGTCAGAACCTCGAACACCTACCTACGTAACATCAGGGGTGTATGGTACAAGCTACTATGCATACGGGTATGCAACCCCGTGTGACCTAGCCATTACTGCTATTCTGCTTGCCCCACCTTCGATCCTACATTGATACTTCATTTGAGAGAATATCTGAATGGGAGGCTGGAACGAGGACGGCTAAGAGAGACTTGACAAAACGACATCAATCAGTATCTAGTCCTGTAAAAAGGTAGGTAACCGGAGGGCATGTACGAATGTCTAGGAGTGTATGTAAGGACAGACCCTTGTGGCTTTCTATCCTCTCTACCTACCCCTGCAGTGTAGTAGCAGTAACAATAGTAGTACCTTTAACATTCTAATGACTACTACTAGCCCTTATCCGCACTCAATGGTGCATAGGGCACTGCATCAAATTGATGCAATATAAAGTTGATCGTTAATTATATGTAGGTAAGGTGAACAGTCCTGCGCCACAGGTACCAGTAAAGGGTAATCTTAAATAAATATTGGATTGAAAAAACGATTATTTTTATTCGAACCCCCCTGGGAATCGAATTTGGGACCTATAGAGCACGGTAGCAAAACGCGCTAACCATTACACTACGGAAGTTGACAATCATTCTACCTGATAATATTATTTGCAAGTGAAAAAACGTTTAATTTCCATGTTAAAATGTAATTTTAGTTCATTATGTTAATTTAATTTATATAAGAAAGTCGTGTTGAGATGGTTTGTGCATATGAATAGAATGAGTAATGAAAGAATAGTAAAACAAATTTACGAGGCGAATGCGGCTGGTAATATAAGCAGAGAAAGACCGAGGAAAACTTGGCACGATCAAGTATTTAAAACACTTGAAAGTGGTTAGGTCATGAGTGTATGTATGAGTAGATGCATGAATGCGGAAGAGATGAAGATTGTTTGCTAATACAGATCGGATGTGCGTTCTTTTCTCTCTGCCTACCCCTGCGGAGAAGCAGCGTTACTTTATTATTATTATTAGCGTTAGTTATTTCTGTTGTTAAAATTTAAGATTCATATAATTTTATGATATCTCAACAAAGATGAAGAAGAACATGGAAGTCTGGGTATTTACGGGGCTTACGATCGTCATATGCTGGTTTTAGTAATCACTTTATATCCATGTTGAGATGTCAAAAAATAATGTGAATAATAACTACTATAATTGGAGATAATCCAGTAATCGGACACACTTAAAATGTTGTTAAAATTTAAGATGCAACTTTTCAAAAGAAAAGTGATGTAACTCCACATTTTCTTTTTTTAAATTTGAAATATAATAAAACGTAATAAAACAAGAAATGGGTACAAGTAAGAGAGCGCATGGGAAAATAAAAAAATAAAATAAAACATTCGGAATAACAACATAAAACGTTCTGATTGTATGTCATTAGTTTGTGTTGGTGAGCCGCCAGGTGGCGTTGCCAGTAATCACGCGCCGTGTGAGACGGCCATTTTAATTTTTCCATAAAGCACTGGTAACCCCTAATATAAAAGTTACACCGACGGACTTGTAATCATGACCGGCACCGATTTTCAATCCGAACTAAAAAGAAATTTTACTATGCCCAAAAAAATAATAATTTAAAAATATAACCTACAAAGTTACTCTTAACTTATGTATCTTCAAAACCCTTATCCGGACCCCATTGGTGCATAGGGCACTGCATCATATAAACTCAGTGTTATCTTGATCATTAACATAAAGGAAAGGTGATCAGCCCTCCGCTTCAGGTACTAGTCCAGGGTTATACTGAATAAATATTAGAGTGAAAAAAATCACTTATAGTTATATGACCCCCCCTGGGAATAGAACCCGGGACTTCCAGTACGGTAGCCGAGCGTGCTGACCATTGCACTACGGAGGCGGACAACTAATGTATATTATTATTAAAACCATATCCGCTCCCTATGTGGAGCATTTAAGTCCACAAACTGTCTTCAGGCTTTTCTGTCGGCCGCCAGATCCCTTGCATCCTCCCAGGTTAGGTCCGCGTCCCAAAGTTCAGACGAGAGAGCCGACTATTTATTAGCAGTGGACGTCCTGGGCGGCGCGAACCTGATGCCTTGTAAAAGCAGCAAACTTGATTAAGGCTTTCGGGAGGCATGCGGAGTACATGGCCAAGCCAACTGAAACGCCTTTTATTGACGACAGTTATGACCAAGATTTGCTGCGTCCTACGCCTTATCTCTTCATTCCTCACAAAGTCAAACCACCGCAAGCCTAAACTTCTTCGCAGACACCTATCGTCAAAGCTGAGCACACGGCTGCTCTGGGCCCTTGTAAGGTGCCATGGTTCACAGACAAAATCCCAAAGGATTGCCTTAATCTATAGTCTGTTCATATTTATTTTACCTGTAGTTTTTATTTTTTATTATTTTTATCATTTAAACTACCAAACAAATCATTTAAAAAAATGTTCTCTGTTATTTTACCTCTGGTTTTTTCATTATTTATACTGCCAAATAAATAATAGAATTTAAAAAAATTGAGGTTATATAACTGTGAACAGACTGTAGTAGTGCCAAAATGAAATAGATCCACCTCTCTTGGTAGGACGCAGTAAAAAAATTATAAAAAACAAACCGCTAAAACGCGTAATCGAAAAACTAGCCTTGGTCGGAACGCATGCGCATACCGCCCATAAGCCATGTCATCGCACAAACCATCGGATTGATGGGTCCGATTCTTGAAGTCAAATTGATCGTAATTTGAAGGCAGTCGAGAATGTTTCGAGATCTACTAAATCTCATTCGTCTAGATATTTTTTTTAATGCAACAATAAATTCTCCAAATATCTAGGTGCCTACTTTAAATCTGAAGCAACAATACTTGTAAATACAAGTAATACAGAATAGATGTAAAAGAAATGTATTTCGTCTACCGTACATCACTCATAGAAAAAGGCATTCATTTGAGCACATACATAATTTTGACATTCTCCCAACATATGAGATTACAAATATAATGCTTCAAATAATATTTAAAACGACTCACAGCAACGCCAAACCGATTTTTAACAGAGTAATTCACATACAACATTTAAAGTCTGTCCAAATACTTGTTCACAAAATCTGGATTATATCCAATTACAGGAGTTATTTTAATATTATTTTTGACATCTCATCAAAGATGAGAAGAATATGGAAGTCTGGGCATTAACGGGGCTGACGACCGTCATAGGTTGGTTTAAGTGATCACTTTACACACGTGTAACATTCACCAATTCTAGTCATAGGCTGGTTTAAGTGATCACTTTACACACGTGTAACATTCACCAATTCTACACGTGTGTAAAGTGATCACTTAAACCAGCCTATGACGGTCGTCAGCCCCGTAAATGCCCAGACTTCCATATTCTTCTTCATCTTTGATGAGATGTCAAAAAGTAATATGTATGTAATATTTTTTTTAAAAAAATTTAAAAAGCAATATTTTAAACAGTGCACACTTTTATTATGCGTTTTTTTAGATCCTTGTAAAATTTATCTCAAACATTATAATCTCTAAATCAGGTCATGATAAGATTCTTCTCAAATTATTTAGCAAACATTCAATGAAGGACACTGCGAAATATTTTTTTTCTCAACTTAACAATAGATGATTCCGAGAACTCGCATACGAAAAAAGGCGTCAATTGAAGGTAAAATACAGCATCCGACATTTAAGTAGTGTAATTATAAATCATACATATAATTTATTGATTTGGCTTTCAATTTCTCGAAATCCATATTTACATAATATGTAAACATATATTCAATATTAAAATCAAACTGATATGCTTCTACTAAATTGTATATAAAAAAAATAACATAAAAAAAAAAAAAAACAAAATTTGTGAAAACTGTTTCGCCTTGTTAGGGCATTATCAAACTACTGTGAATATTAAATGGAGTAAATCAGTATTTGATTTTAATATTGGAAATATACAAAGGTGGATGGTGAATATGTGTCGGGTTGTGGTCCCGTGGTTAATATCGCGGACTCTTAAGTCAGAGTTTCTCGGTTCGAATCCACTCTACCACAATTTGATACCTAATTCCAATAATGTGCCGCTTAGGCTCACAGAAATAGTGTGAAATTGAAATATTAGTGTAAATTGTACAAACACAAATATTTCTCTTTTTTTAAATAAAATAAAATATTGTACCGAACGAATAGGCATACTCAAGTGGCAATGGGCAGGACATATCTGTCGGAAGAGACGACGGTCGATGGGGAAGAAAAGTATTGGAATGGCACCCAAGAACTAGCAAACGAAGCATCGGCCGACCCCCTACAAGATGGACTGACGATATAAGAAGAATAGCGGGAGTGACCTGGATGCGGAAGGCGGAGGATCGAAGAGGATGGAGACTCATGCGGGAGGCCTACGTTCAACAGTGGACGGACCAAGCTGATGATGATGATGAAAATATTGTACGTGTATAAAGTGATCACTCAAACCAGTCAATGAAAGTTCGTTAGCCCTGTAATACTCAGACATCTATATTCTTTCATTTATTTATTCACAGCAGTCACATTGTGGTAATATCTATTCATTTTTAATTTTAGTTTTACTTGGTTAATTTAGACTTACATAACTTCATATACGGTGTGTTTAAATGATGCGGAATGTATCGAAACACGTGTCACAATAGATTGTAAGAAATAGTAGTATTTACGAAGTAAAACTACTATTTCTTAAAATTATCAAAGATTATATACATTATATTATATAAAGATTTTAAAAAATCTGTATTCTTCTTCATCCGAAATCTTTAGATGGATCAAATCAAAGGCATTAACAACTTACCTGTTTAGTTATAATCATATGTTTGAACACATTTTTACACGTGTGAATTTCTTTATCAGATAACGATATGTACTCCCCTCCCCCCCTACCTATAGATAAATATTTTAAACATACGATTTTTTTTACAGTTGAAACAAACAAAATAACTAACTAACCATAACGCCGATTCCCCGCAAGGATAAGCAGAGAGAATAGAACGCCTCACCAATCTGTGTTTGCACACAATCTTCGCCTCTTCCACATTCATACATCTTCTCATACATCCACTCAGATTATTCCGACTCCTGACCTGACGACCACTTTCAAGTATTCGAAACACTCGATCATGCCAAGTTTTCTTAGGTCTTCCTTTGCTTCTTTTACTAACCACATTCGCCTCATAAATTTGTTTAACTATCCTTTTTTCACTCATTCGATTCACATACTCAAACTATCTCAACACACCTTTCTTAATTTTATCGATAATGCTTATCTCATACTTACACTCTCTCCTAACATCATGGCGTTGGTATTATGCCTAGTATTAGTTAAATATCAACTTTATTTTCTTTAAACCCAGGTAACATTTGACGTAATTTATTTTTCAACCGTCTTTGTATTGAAAATAAAAGTTTTTCTTTGAAATAAATACATAGTTTTGAAAAGCAAAGAGCTATTAAAAGGATTATAAAAATATTACGTAATTTATTTTTCAACCGTCTTTGTATTGAAAATAAAAGTTTTTCTTTGAAATAAATACATAGTTTTAAAAAGCAAAGAGTTATTAAAAGGATTATAAAAACATTTTACAATACATATTCTAAAAAACCGAAAATTCATATTTTTTTCTAAAAAAAATGTGCATGATTCGACGAATGGCTCTATGCGTTGCCGGAAGTCAACTGAGTTTTATTATGCGAGTTCGACCTTGATTGACAGTTTTATATGGAATTAATATTTGTTAAATGCACAATATGTACATATTTTTTTCACTATATTATCGTATTAAATTTCATAATTACAAAATGACTTGCAAATCTTCTAAAGCTCATAATCTTTTGTTCAATTTATCGTCCACTTGCTTATGTAGACAGAAAGATAGCTTATCAGATGGATTATTCATACCACTGTGGATCGATCGCTAGTATCAGTTTACATACAACTTCACCACACATAAATTCACTTTTATACGCGCTGTCTTCGACTAAAAATGAGTTTTCTTGTGATTTCAGTGTTATTTTTAAGCCTAATCCACGAAAATACATTCCAGTAAACACCCAGTGAAAATATGTTATCAAAATATTACATAATATGATCAAGTGGTAACGATGTTAGGTACATTATTCAAAATATTGTGCCGATCTGTCGAACGAACATGTGTAAATTATACAGGAAAATAGAAAATAATGGATAGCCCGCCAGGTTTTTTAAAAATGATATCATACAAGTTGTGCATATTGATATTTGTGATATTTTTAATATTGTATCTACTCTTTTATAACCAGTACTCCTATTTACTTTTGAATACTCCAATACTCGCTCAGAAGAAGTCATTTGATTCAGAAACAGAAAACGTATTTCATGTTAAAATACCCGATCTCTATGACAATGTGGATATGCTGCCAGGTGATGGAAATTCTATTTTCTTCTTGGAAACATCTAAACAGAAAGGAGAACGATCTGTCATGACGATTAAGTCTAGGCAAGCGTGTGCAGTAGAGACTGCAGCTAAATTAAACCCGAAATCGAACATATTCCTACTGTTTTCTGTACCATTATTCTATCCTGGGGAAATCTGCGAAACCCACGGCTGCAGAATGATAAAAGAATTACTTAAATACGAAAATATTTTTGTAAGAACATTTGATATTAACGATTACTTTCGTGGCACTCCTATGGAGGTTTGGTTCAACGGTGGTATTTTGAAGACTTCTCATTTCTTGGTGGAGCATACAAGCGATGTTTTGAGGCTACTCACTCTGTGGAAGTTTGGTGGAACTTATATGGACTTGGATATGGTTGCGGTGAAGTCGCTAGAAGACCTGAAACCTAATTTTGCAGGAGCCCAATCAATTGATATTATTAATAACGCCGTTTTGAATTTTGCCCATAACGGGTCTGGTCATCACTTGGTGGAACTCTGTTTAAGGTTAGATCAAATCAATATTTATTATATTTAATACGAAATGTATAAATAATACTAGTCACTGAACTGTACATCTGTATACCCAGGGCTTTATTTTCAATGTAACACGGTAAAATGGCGTTCCGACACCTTTTTTCACGAATATATTTTTTTTCAAAATCAATTGGACGAACTTTGCACTTTGGACGAATGTTTGCACTTCTGTTATTACAATCTGTAATTATAATTCATCATAATGATAAAAAAAGGTTTTGTAACGAACTAATTTTTTTTATATAAAAAACTTGACATGAAATGAGTTTCGGGACCTCTTTTGTTTAAAAAAGCCCTGTGTTTACCTAAAAAACTCTACAACATCAACTATTAAAATTTTAAAACATTATTTCATACAAGTTGATTAGTAAACTACAAACTTTTTATCAATTTCATCTTAAAAAGCAATTAATTCTTAATGAAGAAAGTTCAGAAAACTGGTTATATGCAAATACGCAGTAGCTTATTAGCTTATTATAGCAGTAAATTATTATCAATATTTTACCATTTTTAGAATCACTGTTCTTAATTATCTTAGTCTGTAAACGTAAACAAAAATGTAGTAAATATAATGTGTTGATGACGCCTAAAATGTTAAAATAACCCAGTATACATTTTCATGGTTAAGTAATTCCATTCCATTTTTCTATGATAATTTTTCTAAATTATCTTAGTCTGAAGAACACATGTACTATAAAGTACTAAATCAAACATTTGATACCTAAAATATATTTAAAGTAGGTAACGTAAAAACCCGGTCACTATTCAAATAAAATAAAATTTCAAAAACTATAAAGTTGTTATTTTACTTTATAAAGTAACCAAGTTTATATTTTTTCAGGGAAGTAAAATCAAGTTATTCAGGAGAACAGTGGGGTTACAATGGTCCCGGGGCAATAACAAGAGTCATGCAGAGAATTTGTAGAGTAATTAAAACTACGCAAATGACACCAGATATTTGTGAAGGTAAGATTTACTAGAATCTACTAATAAAATGAAATTAAAATATTGGGAAAAGAAGCAGAGCAAGACCGAGAAAAACATGGCTCGATCAGGTATGCCAAATACTTGAAAGTGGTCAGGTTAGGAGTCGTAACAATCGGCGGGTATGTATGAGGAGATGCATGAACGTGGAAGAGGCGAAGAATGTTTGCAAGGACAGAGTGGTGTGGCGCTCTATTCTCTCTGCCTACCCCTGCGGGGAAGAGGCGTGAAGGTTAGTTAGTGAGTTAGTTTACTATTAAAATATGGAGTTAAAAGTATCACGAAAAAAGAGTTGGTGAAAAAAATGTATGTGTAAACCACAACAAAAGGTTTATTTTTTATTTTTTAAAGAGATATAGTCGTACAGGAGAAAGTGACCAACTAACAAAACGTAAAATTTTCAGGAGGGCCATTTAAGACACTTTTGCTTGGCAAGAAAATAAACATCAATGCAGTATGTCATTTTTAACAAGTAAATATGTTATACTTCCAAGTTTCAAATCCTATGGGATTTTTCTCTGAGCAATATTAGTAAAAAAATGCTCTTGGTCACTTTCTCCTGTATGATACGATATATTCATGTTTTCCTTATTTACAAAAATACTTCAACTTCATACTATTTCTGTGAGCCTAAGCAGTTCATTATTAGAAATAGGTATCAAATTATGGTAGAGTGGGACTAACCACGGGACCACAACCCGATACAACCTACCAGGTTAATATCTAAGTCGAATAAATCCAGACTAAATGTTGCATACAATCTTGATGTCGATATTCTCAAAAGAAAAGTTTAGTTTTAGTTTAGTTTTAGTTAAAAAAAGGATACTTGTGAAATAAAACGAGTTGACTAAAAAACGTAGAAAAGTGTCTAAATTGCCAAATTAAGATTTTTTTTTATTATTAATCAAGAATTAAGAGAGTTTGATATTTATCTTCACATTTTGACGAACGAGAGTAAAAAGAAATTGTTAATTATTGTTTTTAAATGGTATTTTTTTTCAGGTTTTCAAGTATTTCCGAGCAATTCATTTTACCCCGTTCAGTACGAAAAATGGAAATCATTTTTTGACGCGAACGCAGTAGAAGAAGTATTAAGAACAATAAATGACTCGTACGCGGTTCATCTATGGAATAAATTGAGTCATGAAACTTTAATATACAAAAATAGTTCCCAGGGAGCCTATGCGAAAATCGCTTCAGAAAATTGTCCAAATGTTTACCGGGAAAGTGGAGATACGTTTTAACACTCTTGGACAAATTGTAGAAGAAGAAGACTGTCTTCATTGTGCCAATAACCTACCAGTTGTATCAACTTTTAAAACGTGGAAGTGAAAAACAATATAAACATAAATTTATTTTATTTATTGTTTCGGCATTTACTTTGTGGTAAGACATGTTAAAATGATTATGGAAATACTTGTTTTTATACCACTTGAGTTTATAAATAACTACTAGTTTCTGAAGCTAAACACCCATCGTCAGGTCTGAATAATAACTAAAATATAAAATAAAATAAAAAACTGTTCTATAAATGAGGAGAGGGGTAAGTTAGGGGGACGGGGGTTAGTCAAGGGGCGGAGTCTGAAAACAAAGGAAAAATGGAAAGCAAAGGTGAATAATGTTGAAACAATATATTAATTTATTATTATATTAAAACCAATATTTTTAGCTTTTCCACTTTTTTATTTGACCAGCGACCGGGTTTCCTCGTTACCGACATCATCAGACTGGTGAGAGGCTATACAAATTGTTATGTTATATATAAAAGAAGGCAGGAGTTGATAACCATGATTTGATATAATTTTATGAGAAATTAATTTAATTTGAGTGAATTTAAGTATTGTATGATATTTAAAATATTTTTTATAAAGATTTTTGTATAGAGTGAATTTAAGTATTGTATAATATTTTAAATATCATACAATACTTAAATTCACTCAAATTAAATTAATTTCTCATAAAATTATATCAAATCATGGTTATCAACTCCTGCCTTCTTTTATATATAACATAACAATTTGTATAGCCTCTCACCAGTCTGATGATGTCGGTAACGACGAAACCCGGTCGCTGGTCAAATAAAAAAGTGGAAAAGCTAAAAATATTGGTTTTAATCTAATAATAAATTAAAAATGCAATTCCATCACGAAGTGTCAGTGGATAATATAAATCTATTAACAATATATTATTTAAAAGATTATTTTTTTAAATTTAGGTTTATTTGAATATTTTAATTTTGTAAATAATTCTTGATTTGGCCTTTATGTGGTAAAAGGTGTAATAATTTTAATTTATGAGAGTGGAATGAGAAGTAGTCATTAATAAACTCAAGTGACATATAAAACTCCTTTATCATTTTAACATAAATTGAATTAACGAAAATCACAAACGTTGCTAGTTGTCTCACGAAATGGGTACAATTTGTCGCATTGAGTTTTGAAATAAAAAAACAAGTATAAATTTTTGCTTGATATAACAAGGAAATCATTTTCTCATCATACTTTAAAAGATTATTAATGAAGAAATGTATTTTTTTCTTCCAATTAATTCATATAAATGGGAGTAGTATAAAACATGAAGTTCTTGACTCATAAGAAATACATTTGAAAGGTCTGTCTAACTTGTGAATCCAAAGATGACAGGGTACCATGATGAGACAACGAATCCATTTATGCGAAAAGTTGTCCCAATTTCCTCTCTCAAGAAAATATTGTTACGTGTAATATGTTTTTTGTTTTTGGATGTTCAAATCATATGTTGGATAGTAAAAAATGCGACCGACGAAATTGTTAAAATTAATACTTTTACACAAAATACATTAGCAAAATAGCTTTTGGTTTATTATTTCTTAAACGAATTTAACACAATATGTGTTAAACTCACTTCTCCTTGTGACAATATTATATTCCTCGATACATTGTCCAATAAAGCTATAAAATATATTTTTTATTAAAAAATTACAGTATTTATTATTATCCATGCATTATTTATTTTACTTTAATGGGCAAACAAAAAGAAGAAATATACAATTACGTAAGTACCTACCTACCTATTACATTATTTTGTATAGTAAAAAATAATTTAAACTAAGAATCAATCAACTTATTTAGGTAAATAAAATGTCATTCATTTATGTCATTTTTTGGATTGGCATTGCTAGGATATGAATTTGGTTTTGTGCACATTTTTAATTCAATATTAGTTGACCGATGTCATATAAGGTATTTCCGTGTACCTTGGTAGATCTCCCTCACACGAAAAATAAGTGAATCATTTGATATCGTAAGACCACATGTGCCAAAATATTATGTCAAATGTCAAATATCAATTTCTTCGATGTTTTAAGGCTACGAAAAATAAAAGTGGATTCGCAAAGATCGGGAAAATAATTCCAATGAGATATGTTTTAATATTTTGGATCTTGTTAGTATTGTTACCTTTAAATTATCACGTGAAACTATTCAGTTACATCTTTCTCAATATTTTCAATCTGGACCAAAATACCCAAATAAACGTCCAAGATAAACCAGTGCTTGATACATACTATACAGCAAGCGAATTTTGTGTTAAAATCCCAGATCTATATGATGATGTAAACACATTGCCGTGTGATGGAAATTCTATTTTCTTTCTGGAAACGTCGAAACCGAAAATTGAACGATTGCTTGTGTCAATTAAGCCCAGACAAGCGTGCGCAATAGAGTCTGCAGCGAAGCAAAACCCGAAATCGAGAATCTACGTGCTGTTTTTTGTACCTTTATTTTATCCAGAAGAATCTTGCAAGACTGCGAACTGCAGACTGATAAAAGAATTACAAAAATACAAAAATGTTTTCATCAGAACGGTCGACTTGAATAATTACTTCCAGGGAACGCCTCTGGAGAAATGGTTCAAAAGTGGTATTTTGAAGAAGTCTCGTTTCTTGGTCGAGCACACCAGTGATGTTTTGAGGTTAATAACGCTATGGAAGTTCGGCGGGACGTACATAGACTTGGATGTGGTAGTCCTGAAGTCTCTAGAAGACCTGAAGTCTAATTTCGCAGGAGCACAAGACTCTAATATAATTAATAATGCCGTTTTGAATTTCGCCCACAACGGCTCTGGTCACCATTTGGTAGAACGTTGTTTAAGGTTTGATATTTATGATAAATATTTAGAGCAGTAGTTTTATAGCAGTAGCCCAAGCACGTTTTTTCAAGTCAAAAAATGCCCCGGTATATATTTAATCATTCGTATTGAGGGTCAAAAAAGATGCCATATTCGAAGTAATAAAACTAAACTAACTATCACGCCGGTTCCCCTAAGGGGTAAGCAGAGAGAATAGAACACCACCAATATGTCTTTACAAACAATCTTCGCCTCTTCCACATTCATGCATCACCTCATGCATACACGCCGTTTATTCCGACTCCTGATATGACCACTTTCAACTATTTGAAATACTTGATCATGCCAAGTTTTCCTCGGTCTTCCTCTGATTCTATTACCAACCACATTCGACTCACAAATTTGTTTTACAGTTCTTTCTTTACTCATTCAGTTCATATGCCCGAACTAACTCAACACACCTTTCTTAACTTTATCGATAATGCTTATCTCAGCCTTGCATTATTTCCTTATTTCACCTTTCGAACATTATTTTGACGTACATTTGTCTGAAAGAACGCGTTTCAACTGCATTCAGATTACTTTCATCCTTCTTTTGCCAACTCCATGCTTTCTTTTACTCTCATACATTTGGGTCGGAACCTGGACATTACCATAATTTGATCCTTTTTTTAAAATAATGGGAAAATATGATAAATTGAAATATATGTGTACATAATAAAGCCATAAATATTCTCTTGAATGTTTTCCGCAGATACTTTGTGGCACATTTTATAAACTTTATATAAAATAACATTGTCTTTAACCACTTCTTTATTGGTACATTTTGTCTCCAACCGGTTTCAACAAGAACCCTGTCATCATCAGGGTATCAGGAGTACCTAGGTACATGTTCGACCCTGATGATGACAAGGCTTTTGTCGAAACCGGTTGGAGAAAAAATTTACCAATAAAAAAGTGGTTAAAAACAAGCTTGTTTTATTGTATAAAGTCTATAAATATTCACATAAAAAAATATTTAATATTTTTCTGCTTTAATTTCTGTATGAAAAAATATGTTCAGAAATAAATAAAACATAGAAGTAAAGGTTTTAATGTGACAAATAAAATAACTAGCACTATTTTACAATGTTTAGTGCCAAATCACTCGACTAAATGGTTGCAAAGGGCGCTATATGGAAAGAAACCAAGCTAATTTATTATTTCAGCGCTGTGAAATCTAGCTACTCGGCTGTTCTATGGGCGCACAACGGTCAAGACGTGATAACGAAGGTATTGCAGAGGACGTGTAACGTTAAACACACTACCCAAATGAGATCACAAATTTGCGATGGTGAGATTATATCGCTCACTCCTTAATATACACTTAATGTATAATATATCGCTCACTCCTTTCAAGAACGTCATAAATCAAAAAACTTGATTTTTCAGGAGAACGTTTTTAAAGTTGAAAAATATAATACAATTTATTAAAAATAAATATCAAGCCACTTATTAAACTTTTTACTGTGCAACAGATCTTTTTAGGTTAAACCTGAAGGTTTTTTCTCCATTTAAAAAATAACTAGTTTATTTAAAAAAATGAAACAATACCTTTTCTTCAAAATGCAAAAAACAACTCTTTCTGCCCTGTAGCGGGCAAATATTAAGTTAAAAATAAACCGCTTTTGCTGGGATATAGTACATTTTCTTGGCATTCCGAAAACATGCACAACTGAAAATTAACAATTTTTGATTTATGACGTTCTTGAAAGGAGTGAGCGATATGTAAAACACTCTCCTTATCATCCGTTGCTTACTTTTTGCAATACTTTGCTTACTTTAATTCGTGTTTTATTTAGTGTTTTATTACAATACCACAAAGTAATCAATGCTTTTAATATACAATTTATATCATATATCACTCACTCCTTTCAAGAACGTCAAATATCAAAAATCGTCAATTTTCAGTTGTGTATGTTTTCGGAATGGCCCAGCAAAAGAGGCATATTTTTAATTTAATATTTACCCGCTACAGGGCAAAAAATGTTGTTTTTGCATTTTGAAGAAAAGGTATTATTAATTATTTTTTTTAAATATAATAAAAAAATTTAAATGGAGAAAAAACCTTCATGTTTTACCTAAAAAGATCTGTTGCACAGTAAAAAGTTTAGTAAGTGGCTTGATATTTATTTTTAATACATTGTATTATATTTTTAAACTTTAAAAACTTACTCCTGAAAAATCAAGTTTTTTGATTTATGACGTTCTTGAAAGGAGTGAGCGATATGCATTTCTATCATAATAATAAGAATAATTTTGGATAATTTATATAGAGCCATTTTCGTAAAATACTACCTCAAGGGTATTTTAAAAGACGTGGAGAATAATATATTGATGATAATGATAGAGCTGTAAAAAAAATGACATTCCAACATAAACGAAGAAGAATATGGAAGTCTGGGCATTTACGGGGCTTAGTAACGTCATAGGCTGGTTTAAGTGATCATTTGTGAACAAGTATTTGGACACACTCATAATATTGAAAATAAAACATCATCAATTGGTTTTGGACCAACGACAAGGCAGAATCTGGGGGCGAGAAAGAAAAAATAAATATTTCTCATTTTTCAAACCCTCATCCGCACCCGATGGTGCATAGGGCACTGCATCATGTAAACGCAGTGTTATCTTGACAGTTAACACATGAAGGAAAGGTGATCAGCTCTCCGCTTCAAGTACCAGTCCAGGGTAATATTGAACATATATTTGAGTGGAAAATCACTCATATTAATTTGAGCCCCCCTGGAGATCGAACCCAGGACCTACATAATGGTTGCCGAGCATGCTGACTATTACACTACGGAGGCGGACAAATAATGAAATTAATAAATTAGCATAGACATAATAAATTAGTGAAGATTAATAAAAAAGCTAATGAAATTATTATTGTAATATTTATTTTAAATATAATTTTCTTTCTTTTTCCAGGGTTTCAAGTATTTTCGAGTAAGGTATTTTACCCCGTTCCTTACGAAAAATGGGGGCTTTTCTTTTTCAAACGCAAGACGAATGAAGTGTTACAAATGTTAAATGGATCCTACGCAGTTCATTTATGGAATAGACTTACCCAAAACACCATAATTTTCAAAAACGAGTCTCGAACGTCTGCATTCTCAGTAATTACATCAAAACATTGTCCCAGTGTGTGTGGTGAAAGTGGAGATACGTTTTAATACACTTCAATAGATGAAAACATATTTTTTTAAATATTTATTAGTTGCCTTAAAAAAATCTCCATGCCTATTATATACAACAATTTATAGCATATTTAGGATTTATAGTTTACATGTCTTAAAAATAGTGGATTTGTATAGCTAAAAATAATTTAATAAGATTGATCCCTAAAAACAATACAATAGACACAATGGACTCAATATCTTATATCAATTAAGATTAGTCAGATGGTCAGTTTAGAGTTTAGAGACAAAATACAGAGTTCACGCATTCATGGAAGCCTGGGCGAAACAGACATTAGTAGGAAGGTAGGGGAAAGACAATTGATATGGTATGGGCATATAAGACGCAGAGCACCCGAACATGTAGTCAACCAGGCAACAGAAATGGATCTTCTTCGAAAGTTATCTAGAGGAAGACCAAGGAATTCATGCGTGAAACAGAAAGATAACGTGATTCGAAGGCATGGCCTAGGTGACGTTATCCAGAACAGAAGGACATATAACCTGAGGACGAGGAGAGCTAACCCCAGCAATCTACAAGGACAACAAACTGGGATGTAGCCAGAAAGAAGAAGAATCAAGATTTGTCACAAAGCTTATTTTTTCCTTATTCGTCTTGTCATATTTTCTAAATAAGACACCACTAAATCTGATGATCTTTATGCCCTTTTGCCTCATAAATTTTTTTCAACTACATATCTTCTTTAGCACATTCTGTTTCCAATTTAATTCTTTCTTTTTCAAAAAATTGGGTATAACTACACTGAAAAAGAGACATCTTGTGATGACATCTCATCACATTCACAAGAAGAACTTTTTTCTAAAAATAGGTTAAAACGATGGCCAATTTCATCGTATTTAAAAAATTGACGCATTTGTGGAACCGGCCGAATCGACTGACTCAGACGACTTGACTAAGTGTAACAAAACCATTATTCTTCTATAATTTTAATCCCGGGGATTGCTTGTCAGGGAAGTCCTGCATCTTTTCCTCCGCTTCATTCATTCTTCAGCGATCTTCTTCATCCCCGTTAAGGAGGTACGCCATATTTGGTCCAGATACCCTCAGCTAGGATGTCCTCTGCCAATCGATATCTCAATCGTTCATTAAAATTACTAATTAGGTTTTTAAATAAAATACTGATGCTATACATCTACAGATAATATGTCATATGGCTTATGGATTCTAAGGACAAGCAAAGTGAAGCAGAGGAAACAAGTTCGTTAAAGGTTGTAGGTCCTACAACCTGAGGATGAAGAGAGCTGACCCCACAGTCTACAAAGACAATAATTTGAGATGGAGCTAGGAAAAAGAATACTGATGCTATAGTTCCACGTAAACTTAAAATAGAACCTCTGGCACACAGAGTAATTATTTATAATTTCTTTAATTGTTTAGGCATTTACTTTGTCGTAATGTCGTACCATTTTGAATTTAATTTATACTTTCTAAATACCACTATAAACTGAGCTGATATTTTTACATCGTCTCTCCGGTAGGTATTGTTGATTAACCTGTTTTTTTTTACTGTATTTTTATTTTGTTATTTTCTTACTTAAATTTTAAAATGTTATGTTGTAAACAAAATTTGATTGACCTAGTATTGCATCCACCGCACCGCCTAGAGGTATTCATAATGTATCATTTATATAATATATAAAATTTTCAAATATATTTTTTATCAAAAGCAGGTAGGTACCCATTATTATTATTATTTAAAATAAAACATTTTGAATAAAGAATTTGTACATACATTAAGATGTTATTGTTTCTAATATAATAACTGTCACACGGTAGTATGAATACAATCTTAGAAAATATTTAAGAAATTAAAAATGTCGGTAATAGGTGATTTGGACAGAATTTTGAACTTTACGTCGATAAAAATTGTTATAGTATTTGGGATATTTTTAGTATTATTACCATTGAATTACTATCTAAACGCTTTCAATAGAAATCGGAATACTCCAATACGCTTTCAAGACAAACGATATGAAACGTACTTTACAGCAAGCGAATTTTGTGTTAAAATTCCCGATCTATATGATGATGTCAACACGTTACCGGGTAATGAAAGTTCTATTTTCTTTCTAGAAACATCTAAACCGAAAATCAAACGATTGGTTTTGTCAATTAAGCCTAGGCAAGCGTGTGCAATAGAGTCTGCAGCGAGACTAAACCCAAAATCGAGAATATATGTGCTGTTTTTTGTACCATTGTTCTATCCAGAAGAATCTTGTACAACCGCAAACTGCAGAATGATAAAGGAATTACAAAATTACACAAATATTTTCATTAGAACAATTAATATGAACAACTACTTCCATGGGACTCCCTTGAAGAAATGGTTCAAGAGTGGTATTTTGAAGAACTCTTCATACTTGGTGGAGCACACCAGCGACGTTTTGAGATTACTGACTTTGTGGAAGTTTGGTGGGACATATCTAGACTTGGATATGGTGGTTTTGAAATCACTGGAAGGTCTGAAACCTAATTTCGGCGGAGCTGAATCGCGTATTTCTATCAATAACGCCGTTTTAAATTTTGATCGGAATGGCTCAGGTCACCAACTCGCCGAAAGCTGTCTAAGGTAAGATTTTAATAATAAACATAGTATTCCATATTTTTTAATCGCGGCTTTAATCACAATTGGCAGACATCAAATTTATGATCTAGTTGGACCTGTGTTCTACATATATAAAAAATGTAAATATTCGTTTGTTTAAAATCTTATATCTCCTTAAATTATTCACCGATTGCTTTGAAAATTTGACATAACATATCATTTGAGTACGCCTGTGCATTCATAAATAAAAATATAACAGAGAGGTTAATTTAATAAAATACCTTATTAACCGCAATGGCAGCGCCATCTGTCGAACATCACAGCAACACAAGCAATACTAAACACTGCTCATGGCGGATAGTGTGCTTTTTGACAGATGCTGTTACTAGACATTTTCAATGTTATCGATTGCATTAAATTTCATAGATTTTGAATATTTTTATTACTTCAATTGTGAAATTAAACAGAAAAATATCGTACAGGAGAAAGTAACCAACTAACAAAACGTAAAATGTTCAGGAGGGCCATTTAAGTCACTTTTCCTTGGCAAGAAAATAAACAGCAATGCAATTAGTAATTTTTAACAAGTCAATATATTATCCTTCCAATTTGAAAATCCTTTGGGATTTTTTGAAGGGCAATATTAAGCTAGTAAGATATCAAATAGTCAATGATCACGTTTTTGTAAAAAATACACTTGGTCACTTTCTCCTTTATAACTACGATATGCTTTCTATTTTCTTTCGTTTCCATTTAACCTGAACCCGAAATTGAGTCCTAGCAGCTTGTGGCTGGAACAGTTAGTTTCAAATACACATTTCAGTGCCTAATACGCAGTTACATGATTTTTTTAGGGAACTGAATGCTCGTTACTCTCCCCAGAAATGGGCTTACAATGGTCCCAGAGTAATAACAAGAATAATGCAGAAGACTTGTCAAGTGAGAGTAACTGAACTAATGACACGAGAATATTGTAAAGGTGGGTAATAATGATCTAACCCTTATCCACACCCAATGGTGCATGGGGCACTGCAACGTAGCGACGCAGTGTTATCTTGATCGTTAATTGCAAGAAGGCAAGGTGATTAGCTCTGCGCTTCTCGTTCCAGTCCTGGGTGATATTAAATAAACATGAGAGTGAAAATCAGCAATATTTATTTTGACCCCGCTGGGAATCGAACCCGGGACCTCCAGCACGGTAGCCAAACGCGCTGACCACTGCGCTACGGAGGTGGAGGTGAATTATGATCACCCTATGTTATTAATATTGATCTCTCATTATAAAATAGAGAATGCGAGTCACCGACAAATCGTTTAAAAGAAATATATTTCAATATATTGGACTTTCGGGCAAGCAGAACGCAGTCGGCAGGAGGCGTTTGTGATGTGGTGCTACAGGCGCATGTCGGGGATTCATTGGTCGGAACATGTAGGGAACAACGAGGTATTAAGCAGAGCTGGAGAGTCTAGATGCTTTCTAAATAAAATAAAGTAGCGCAACAGCGAGCCATATGGATAGGCTATATTATAAGACACCCTGGGCTACTCCTTACGATTGCAAAAAACATGTGCGAAGGCACAAAATACAGAGGATAACCAGCTTAACCTACATGGACCAAATTATCTCCCAGATGCGCTGTAGCAGGTACAGCGAGTTGAAGAGTCGAGCGGAAGATAGAGTCGGATGGAGACTGACCACCAATCATTACAAACATTGATACCTTCGATAAATACATATATTAAATTATTTTAATGCACTGATTAATAAGTAAAGAAAAGAACGGTAAAAAAATAAAGAGATAAATGTTATTGGAAAAAGATGTAGAGGAAGACTGTTGAAAACATGGCATGATCAAATATTTCAAATACTTGAAAGTAATCAGGTCAAGAGTCGTAATAATCGCCGGATGTGTATGAGTTGATGCAAGAATACGGACGAGGTGAATTTTTTTGCAAAGACTGAGTAGTGTGGCATTCTATTCTCTTTGCATACCCTTGTGTTGAAGCGGCGTGATGTTTGCTTCAATATTTTTTACTTGTTTTTCATTTTGTTTCTTTAGTTGAACCCTTTTCTAATTTCACAATCATTTGTGAATAATAAAATTTCAATATCTTTACAGGTTTTTTAGATTTATCCGAGAGAGACATTTTACCCGATTCTGTATAATAAATGGAAACTCCTTTTTGATGACTATTTTTTATTTGTTTTTAATTTTTTTTATTGAGTTGAATCTTCTTCTTAATTCACAATCTTTTGTGAATAATAAAATTTAAATATCTTTACAGGTTTTCAGGTTTATCCGAGAGAGATTTTTTATCCGATCCTGTATAATAAATGGAAACTCCTTTTTGATGACTATTGTTTATTTGTTTTTCATTTTATTTATTGAGTTGAACCTTTATCTAATTTCACAATCATTTGTGAATAATAATTTTAAAATATCTTTACAGGTTTTCAGGTTTATCCGAGAGAGATATTTTACCCGATTCTGTTTAACAAATGGAAACTCCTTTTTGATGACAACACTACAGAACAAGTACCGGCTATGATAAAGGACTCGTACACAATCCATGTGTGGAATTCGATAAGCCGCAATAGAATAATATACAAAAATAACACGCAAACAGCTTACGCGGTAATCGCGTCAACAAATTGTCCAAATGTGTATCGTGAAAGTGGAGACACGTTTTAAAACGCTTTCAGTGGGTACATTAACAGGTCTTGCATACTTTGTGGCTTTCTTGACAGTGCCCTTTGCACCATTGGGCGCCTAAAAACAGCCAGTCAAGAAACACCAAATCTGAAATCCAGTATAACACCGGCGAACTGTTGCAAAATACATCCAGGAGTGGGTTTACTGATCTAATGATAAATAATGTAATAAATTAAAATTTTGTGTATTTTTAATATAATTAACCGTATAAACTCGACATTACTTAGTATTTATTTCTTTTTGCAATAAAAACTAGCTAACCGTTTGAGTAAATAAATGTTATATAAAAATAACTAAATATAAAATGTAAAAATGTCTCTTATGTGAAGAAACCCAGATTTGTGAACGAGTATTCGTACATATCCAAAACGTTGTGAATAAAATAATCCGATATAACTAACCATCATGCAGATTCCCCGCAGCGGTAGGCAGAGAGAATAGAACGCCGCACAACACGCCTTATTTTGTTTTCCTGTTTTTTTCTACACTCATTCGTTCCACATTCCCAAACCATGTCAACACGCTTTTCTTAATTTTATCGATAATCCTATTCTGAGCCTTCATTGCATTCTTTCCATATTTAACTATTTGAACATTTTTCATTTATTAATTTGACGTACATTCGTCTGAAAGATCCGAATGCATTTATTCTACTTCATCTTTTATAAGATATTTATAAGTCATATATTTTGGACATGTTTTGAAAAACATATTTATTTATATAATAGGTCATATCGCTCACTCCTTTCAAGAACGTCATAAATCAAAATACTTTATTTTTCAGGAGAACGTTTTTAAAGTTTAAAAATACAATACAATGTATAAAAAATTAATATCAAGCCACTAACTGAACTTTTTACTGTGCAACAGAACCTTTTAGGTAAAACCTGAAGGTTTTTTCTCCATTTAAAAAATATTTAGTATATTTAAAAAAATTATTAAAAAATACCTTTTCTTCAAAATGCAAAAACAACACTTTCTGCCTTGTAGCGGGTAAATATTAAGTTAAAAATATGCCTCTTTTGCTGGTATATAGAACATTTTCTGGGCATTCTGAAAACATGCACAACTGAAAATTGTCGATTTTTGATTTAAGACGTTCTTGAAAGGAGTGAGCGATTTAAAAAGTCTTCGCGGTTTTTTGCCACTAGATTGTGTTGATGCCCATATATCGAGCAATACTCATCCGATAGTTTTAAAAGAATATATGCTTGAAAGGTGACATTTTAGGCTAAATTTTTTGTTTCATTAGTTTTCTAATTCGTTATTGTGTAAAAACGTATATTGATTTGAAAATGAGTGAAATATCTGAAGAAATTCGCAATGTGATGCTTTTTTTACTATAAAAAAGGTAAAAACGCAGCGAATCATGCCGAAAAATTTTTGAAGTGTACAGTGAGAATGCTTAAGTGAATGAAGGACTCGGTCCTGCGTTATATTGTATGACGTGTTAATGACCATAAAGATCAACGGCCAATCACAAAGTAAGGTGATAAGACGTACAATCAACACGTATAAAAATAACAGGTCATAACTGCAATTATGCCCACAGTTCTTCATCCCAGCATTTTGTCTTAAGAGTTAGAGGAACGCACTTTACGATTTCAATTTACCTCTCAGCGTCCAAAGGTCAGATGAGAGGTCACAATTATTAAGAAAGCAACATTGACCTCAAATTTAATGGGTCTCTAGGTCGAATATTACGCGCTACGAGGAATCTAAAATACGTCAGCGGACTTTTGATGTACATATTGAATTTTTTTTTTTTAAGTTTCAACAAAAAAATATATGAAGAAGAATATGGAAGTCTGGGAATTTACTAGGCTTACGACCGTTATAAGCTTGGTTTAAGTGATCACTTTACACACGTGTAACATACACCAATTCTACCCATGATTGACAACCGCACTACTAAAATTTTCGAAACTCCTACATTTATTATTCAATCTCATGATTACACATGTATGAATATATACATAGATATGGCCGATCGTAAGCCCCGTAAACACCCGGACTTTTATATTCTTCTTCATCTATGTTGAGATGTCAAAAATGATAGATGCTTTGTTTCAAGTTGAGATACCTATAATAAATATTAATATATCATCTGTAGGGTGAATAATCCAATGTCTGATAAACAATTTCTAAAGAAACATTATATCTAAATGAAAAATAACAAAGGCCACTTATCTATACCCCTTCAAAAAAATATCTTTGACGATAACATATTAATGTTGTGTAGAACTTTTAAAGACGATGCGAGCATATATCTCCATAAGATAAAACTTGATTCGATAAAGAAGAGTACAATTTTAAGCATTCCTTTATTTGTAACGATTACAGTATTTTGTTCTCTGTACGTGCGCTTATTCAGAAATGCACAAATGATACAGCAAATTCAATTACTGAGGGCAATTTGTGATTTCATTATATGAAAAGATCTTGCGGTTTGGACCGTTACCTTTGCGGTGATGCTGTATCAATGTACCATATTCCATGCCTTGTGTATAGATGTTCGATGTGTTTACTGTAAACTAATGAATTAAAATGTTCTGTCGGTTTATCTTGATGCAACCGCACTTAAAAGCAACAAATTGAAATGATTTTTTTAAGTGTTTATTTACAATTTATTTCCTCCTTCCTGTCAGCGTCAAAATTCAAAGTTCAATTGTTACTCGTTGGACAATCTGATTTGTCTATGGTCATTGTAAATTTAACAGTGCATCAATTGATGCTAGTATTTATATTTTTCCATTTTTTGCGGTAAACAAAATTAACATATCGCTCACTTCTTTCAAGAAGGTCATGAATAAAAAATCGTCAGTTTTCAGTTGTGCATGATTTTGGAATGCCCAGAAAATGTTCTATATCCCACCAAAAGCGGCATATTTTTAACTTAATATTTACCCGCTCCAGGGCAGAAAGTATTGTTTTTGCATTTTGAAGAAAAGGCATTGTTTAATATTTTTTTTAAATATACCAAGTTTTTCCAAATGGAGAAAAAACATTCAAGTTTTACCTTAAAAGGTCTGTTGCACAGTAAAAAGTTCAATAAGTGGCTTGATATTTATTTTTAATACATTGTATTATATTTTTAAACATAAAAAAACGTTCTCCTGAAAATTCGAGTTTTTTGATTTATGACGTTCTTGAAAGGAGTGAGCGATATGCCCCTTTTTCAAATAAAGTCGGGTTGTGGTCCCGTGGTCAGAGTCGCGGACTCTTGAGGCAGAGTTTCTCGGTTCCGACCCACTCTACCATAATTTGATACCTATGTATTTCAAATAATGAGCCGCTTGACTCACAAAAATAGTATGAAATTTAAGTATTTTTGTAAATAATAAAAATATACATATAATATAAAAAATATTTTAGTTTCGCTGTGTCTTTCCAAAAAGAGACTGAGCTCTTGTACTTGGAGAGGGACTTACACTCAAGGGTTATTGTTTTATTTGATGAATGGTATCATAGTCTTTTTCTTTTCTTTTTTTGTAAAATCTACATGTAATGGGCAATAATTTTTTATTAGGTATTTTGACAACTTCATTATTTTTGTATTTTTTTAGGGAGTTTACTGAAGTATTTCATTCATATATATTTGATGTTTTGTTGAAATTGTTTAAAAGGAAGAAGAAATGCATTATAGATTTATATTATCCACTGACACTTCGTGATGGAATAGCATTTTTAACATATTATTAGATTAAAACCAATATTTTTAGCTTTTCCACTTTATTTTTATTTGACCAGCGACCGGGTTTCGCCGTTACCGACATCATCAGACTAGTGGGAGGCTATACAAATTGTTATGTTGTATATAAAACAAGGGAGGAGTCGATAACCATGATTTGATATATCAAATTTGATGATATCAAATCATGGTTATCAACTCCTGCCTTGTTTTATATATAACATAACAATTTGTATAGCCTCCCACCAGTCTGATGATGTCGGTAACGACGAAACCCGGTCGCTGGTCAAATAAAAATAAAGTGGAAAAGCTAAAAATATTAGTTTTAATCTAATAATATATTAGAAATGCATTATATCGACTTTTTTTTATTTGTATACATTTATTTAAATCACATATTATACATATTTAGAACTTTTTTTTGCAGAGACCCCACCAAGCCACCTTGTGTCTTATCGGTGGAGTTCTTATTTAATACATTTTTTTTTATTTTTAACGATTTTAACCTAATATACACACAAAAAAGAGAAAAAATTAAGAATATTAACGTTTTACAAATTTCATAAAATTAACTCTTGATCATTTACCCATTCCTTTATTTTGTCTTTGTTCCATATTTTATTTTGACCTCTAACATCCGTCGGCAACAAATTGAAAATGTTCGGAACGATATATTGCAGTGTTCGACTCCCATATTTCTTGTTAATTCTTGGGACTATCAAACCTTCGTTGTGTGTCAATCGTGTATCATGGTTGTGTACTAAATGATTTCGATATTTTATCAAGTTCGTTCCCCTGGTTTTCCATGTCATTTTCATGAGTAGTTTCATTGATTTGGTGGAATGTTCCAAGCAGTGTGTACTCCAGCAATCAGCAAAGTGCGTTATCTCAGTTTTCTTAGCCGGAGGTCATCTAATCAGCATCTCTGGAGACTGGAATTATCTGCTGACCACAATAATTGTCCGTGGGATGACGACGCGGGTCAGGCTCATTGTTCCCACGACTTCCTAGATACCTACCCAATCACTGGAGACGAAATAGCCAGCCTAGGCTATGCACATAATCCCACATAGACTTGTAATTACTATGCGACAAGGCAAGACAATACTGTACGTTTTACAACCGGTTTACACAAGTAGTGTCCATAGTAAAAAATCCAATTTAATTGGAAACAAAATGTGAGAAAGAAGGTTTGCAGTTGGCAAAAATTTATGAGGCAATAGGGCATAAAGATTTATCAGATTTAGTGGTGTCTTATTTAGAAAATGTGACAAGACGAATAAGACAAATAAAGAACTATGTGACAAATCTTGATTGATATAAGATATTGAATCAATTGTATCTTTTGCATTGTATTTTATCTATTGTACTGTTTTAGGGATCAACCTCATTAATTTATTATTGACTATCTTCTTTTAACCCTTATCCGCACCCCAATGGTGCATAGGGCACTGCATCGTATAGAAGCAGTGTTATCTTGATCGTTAAATACACGAAGGAAAGGTGATCAGCCTTACGCTTCAGGTACCAGTCCAGGGTCATATTAAATAAATTTTAGACTGAAAAATCAGTAATATTTATTTTGACCCTCTTGGGAATCGAGTCCAGGACCTCCAGCATGGTAGCCTAGCGCGCTAACCACTACACTATGGAGGCGGACCACTACACTGCATTTACCACTGTATTTTACTGTATTACACTGTATTTTACTGGCGCTAGCCACTACACTGTATTTAATATATACATTCATTTTTAAAATATATAAACTGAATGCTATAAATTCTTGTTCATAAAAGGCAAGAGAATTGTCTTAGGCAACTAATAAATAAATAAAAATTAAGTTTTAAATATCACAATATTTTTATAGATTCCAATTTCGTTTTACAAATTCTAAATTTGTTTCACTTATATCAACAAAAAAATATACCTCAAACACAGATGATGAAAAATATGAAAGTCTGAGCGTTTAGAGGACCTCCGACCTGTCATTGGCTTATTTCCATGGTTGACAACCACACTACTCAAACTTCGGAAGTTATATTTATGCTTCAAAAGAAAATATGTTTCCTACGCCACTAGAGCGATATCTGTGGTTCAAATATGTTGAAGTTTTTTCGCCTACGAAATAAATACATTTTCAAACTATACTTCTCTACCTTTAAACTTCCTATCCACGCTTTTTGTGAGGATAAGCAACACTTGCATGTCCATTATAATAGGTGAGCAAATCTAATAAAACTGAATCCAGTATTGAGCGTCATCAAACTGTTCAACAATCAAATCCACAACAACACGTACAGTTTGCAATTCGTATGGCCTACTCTTCAAAAATACCTAATGTTTTTACGTTATTTTATTTTAATACCGTTAGATTACAGGACATTTGTAAAATTTACGACGAACATCTTATCAATGATTAAAGAAAACACTTCGTTTTTTACCACTTGAGTTTTATTATAGACTACATGTTTCAGAAGTTAAACTTCCATCATTCAGGTCTGTATAATAACTAAAATATAAAATATAAAATTATATTATCATAGCGGTCTTGTTAGTAATTATTTTTCGGAATTTGCAAATCATATTATAGATACTAATCACTCATTTCACTCTCATAAATTAAAATTATTACACCTTGTTCCATATAAAGGCCAAATTATGAATTATCTTGAAAATTTTGAAATACAAAAAAACCTGAATTCTAATAATAATTTACTAAATAATATATTTTTTCAAAATTCCTCGCCATTGCTTTCCATTTTTCCTTTGTTTTCAAACTCCGTTCCTTGACTAGCCCCTTCCCCTTACTTTCCCCTCTCCTTATTTATAGAACAATTTTATATTTTATATTTTAGTTATTATACAGACCTGAATGATGGAAGTTTAACTTCTGAAACATGTAGTCTATAATAAACTCAAGTGGTAAAAAACAAAGTGTTTTCTTTAATCATTGTAACATGTCTTACCACAAAGTTAATGCCGAAACAATAAATAGAACATCTTATCTGTCGGGAGCACTGATATAAAGGGTGTTTCAGATTGTTTTTCGTTTTTGAAACATCAAATTAAAACACCAAAACCGTTCAAATATATTATAATTACTTGAAAAAAAATATTTATCATAAATAACCGTTTGTAAGTGCGCACCATCCACTTATTCACACTCATTTAGCCTGGCACTAATGTTTTCAATCACTCGCTGCAGCATAGCTCTTGGAATAGCGTTAATTTAAAAATATTAATTTAATTTAATATACCTTATTTAAACACTTTAATATAATTAAACAACATCTACATAGTTTTATCTACTTTAAATTTATTTCATAAGTAACCGGATTGCGCCGTTACCGACATCATCAGACTAGTCTCATGATGTGAGTAGCGATGAAAAAAGGTCACTTAAAGGTCAAGGCTTATAAAATAAAAGTGAAAAATGGGTTGTTTTACTATGTTTGATGCATTTCCACCAAGAAATTAGTATAATGAATTAAATCTCATAAATGCCACACTTGAAGATATATCACGTTTTGAATAAAATCTGGCGGTGTCAAAAATCTGCGTAATCGGAGGGCATGTATGACTAGATGTATGCATGTGAAGGAGGCGAGGAGTGTATGTCAGGACAGAAGAGAGTGGCGTTCCATCCTCTCTACCTACCCCTGCGGGGAAACGGCGTGATGGTAGTAGTAGTAGTAGCAGTAGTTTAACTGTGATATATATTATATTTTTAACTATGTATAAGATTTACCATAATTCGGAACCCGGTTGTCATGAAGTGTTTTTAAGTGGTATTACACAAAGTGAACGATGAACGATAAGGAGAGTATTATATATATATATATATATATATATATATTTTTTAATAACTTTTCTGATTTTTCGTTGTTGTTTTATTTGTTTTATTAGCAGAATAGACCCGATAGTCCATTGTGGGTTGAGAAATTGCACCGCGCAAAGTCCGCGGCTGCTGAAAAGGCGAATTAACATTCCTCCCGCGGTACAAACTGCCGTTTAACGAGGTACAATTGGATTGGTCTTACGGCTGGAATTATCTTTACATTGTCAGCGGGTCATCTCGGGAGATGTCCACTGATAGCGCTGATAAAGAGACGTTGATCGCTCCGTGGCCCATGCGTGGAAACGCCGGAGAGTGGGGACTAGGTACCTCTATCCACAATGCAATGCACAATGTGCTCTGCACACTTGTATACAAGGAAATTGACGCTAATTCAGGGACGTAATCCACGAAGAAGCTTTAGACGACGAAACGTGAAATTTACAACATTTTGAGTGTGTTTACAACGTAACATTTATAACGCTTTCTCGCAGGGGTGGGCAGAGAGAATAGAACGCCATACCACTCTGCTTTGCAAACATTATTCTCCTCTTCCACATTCGTGTACATACTCCACATACGCACCTGCCGATTCCAACTTGGGACCTGACCACTTTTAAATATATATCTACATAAACATGTTCTTTGCAATTTTACGAGTGGTTAAATAAATAAAAAAACTAAATTCTCAATTACTAAAAAATATTTTAAAATTCCTGTAAATATGTAAGTATATCTCAGTTTAAATTCTCAGTTACTCTTATGCAACAATAATTACAACATTTCAGGCTAATGCATAATTCTTTGTTTTTCGTATGTTGATTCTAGTTAGGATTTGTATTTGAAACAATAATATACTTAAAAAGAAAAAAAAACATTATTTTATCATGAAGTATAAAACATGTAATATATTATGTACAAATTGACTACGGCCGTTAATAAACGAAAAAAATCGGTCTTATTAAACACTTTTTATCGCCTTCTAAATACCCGTAAAATTCTATAAAATACGATATTATTAGATATTTCAAGATACATAGACATGTAACTGTTCCCAAATTGAACTGACACGCGTATAATTAAAGGCATACTAGCACTCGCCAAAGAAGAAAATTAAGCTATAAGAAGTGTTAGATCCACAAAGAAAACCTTTTGTTGTCTAAAACTACGTTTCAAAGACGTAGATTAACTCAAGCTTTTTAGGCGTTATGCTACCTAGCATTAAAATAGGCTACGATTACTCTTTTTACTGAAACAAAGTTTATTGGTGTATAGTAAAACGTATTTAAAAATATTATACTTTTAAAAAAACTTGATAGTAGTATTAACAGAGTATTTATCTTCGACAAAATAGCTTTACTTTTTTATTTATTTAATAGAGTATGTACCTATTAGTTTTTTTTCTGTAATTTATATTCAACCATTTAATGCCTTTGGATTATTTTTTTTCAACAAAATATCAAATTACCTAAGAATTAAGATAACTATCATTTTGATCCCAAAATCAAAAAATAAAAAAAACACATTTTTCATTTCAAAGTTCTCAATATTTTAAATATCAATGAATTAAAAGATAACTACGAAAATTTTCATAATACTTATAGTGAGACGATAACATAATTTACATCAATGTATTTTTTAATTAATTTTATTATTTAAATAAATAAATAGAAAATAACGTATAAATGGTTTTCCGTAATACATATACTCTATAAATTAAAATATTATTTTTAAAAAATTCTGAAAATAATACAAAGGAAAAAAAAATTATTTCATCAATTAAGTATAAACAATAAACATAGAGTGTAAGTCCCTCTCCAAGCACAAGCTTAGTCTCTTTTTTGGAGAGGTTCGGCGTATTTAGTAAGATATGTTTTAAGTAGATATGTCGCTCACTCCTTTCAACAACGTCATTTAACAAAAATCGAAAGTTTTCAGTTGTGCTTCGGTTATGTTTTCGGAATGCCCTAAAAATTTACTATATCCTAGCAAAAGCGGCATATTTTTAACTTAATATTTACCTGCTGCATGGCAGAAAGTGTTGTTTTTGCATTTTGAAGAAAAGGTATCGTATAATTATTTTTTTTTAAATATATTAAATATTTTTCAAATGGAGAAAAACATTCAGGTTTTACCTAAAAAGATCTTAAAAGGGCTTGATATTTATTTTTAAAATATTTCATTATATCCTTACACTTTTAAAACTATCTCCTAAAAAATCAAGTTTTTTGATATTTGACGTTGTTGAAAGGAGTGAGCGATATGTGAACAAAATTCATAATTTGTAAATAAAAACTTGGATGCCGAAAATATTGTGAATGATATTTAATACTTTTTAAAAAATCCTAAGAAAATTCTCCTTTCCTTTTATGAACAAAGATTTAAAGTGGTTTGATAGTTATTTTTAATACATTTTATTATATTTTCAAACGTTAAAAACGATATCCTGAAAAATCAAGTTTTTTGATATATGACTTTGTTGAAAGGAGTGACCAATGTCTGATAAATTAATAAAATTGAAATATTATCTATTTTATTCGTTTAATATGTCTGGTAATTATATGGAAAATAAATTTTAAAAAAAAAACAGAGACGCATAATGCAATAGTCAATATAGTCAGTATCCAGCCAGTACTGGTCAGAGGCAATCAACAAGCATCGGATCTCAAAGAACTCAGTGAATTCCGAGCCCGTCGAATTTATTCCACCGCCCGCAATCAAAGCATACTTCAGACTTCCATATCCCGACCTGTACCAGACCTGTTCTTGTTTATGACTCCCGGGTCACCTAAAGCTATCAATGGACAATTACTCGGTGCTGATTCCTTCGACACATGACTTCCAGATGGCGTCTGCCACTAGTTCGCTATTTCGCAAGATTTATCGCTCAAACCAACGTTCTGCTTCTTAGAATTTGTGGACTTCATTCATTGATTCGACAGTCAATCTGTGGTAAAATCTAACTAACTAACTAACTTACGATCACGCCGCTTCCCCGCAGTGGTAGAATCGAACGCCAAACCACTCTGTCTTTGCAAACATTCTTTGCCTCTTCTACATTCATGCATCTCCACATACCTACCCGACGATTATTGTGACTCCTGACCCGGCCGCTTTCAAGTATTTGACATACCTGATTGTGCCAAGTTTTCCTCGGTCGTCCTCTGCTTCTTTTTCCAACTACATTCGCCTCATAAATTTGTTTAACCGTTCTTTCTTCACTCATACGCTCCACGTGTCCAAACCATCTCAACACACCTTTCATAATTTTATCGATAATGCTTAAAAATGTATCCATTTTTAATTTTAGTTTTACTTACCACAATAACGTAGAAATCCTAAAAATAATTAATTCGAAAAGCCATAAACTGCAACATTTTCAAACAATAGAAATTCATAAAAATATGAATAATAATAAACCCATGATTAACAATATGACAATGACTAAAGACTCCTCCCTGTTGTTCATGTTCCCACTGATAAGAAATAAAAATTAAATAAATAAATAAAAATAAGCACCAGCTCATATCTCTTCAACCTTCAACGTCCCAAGGACACAACTCTAAAATTTGGAATAAGCGTAATGATGCCTGCATCCTGCATTCTGATGCATCGAAACTCGTGTCACAGTAGATTTTAAGAAATAGTGGTATTTACTAGGTAAAACTTAAATTAAAATTTGTGGATTAATAAAATTGAAAATTGAAAAAAAAAAAACCCTTATCGCACCCAATGGTGCATAGGGCACTGCGTCATATAAACGCAGTGTTATCTTGATCGTTTACACATGAAAGAAAGGGGATCAGCCTTCCGCTTCAGGTACCAGTCCAGGGTAATGTTGAATAAATAATAATAATAATAATTATAATATTAATAAAATAATAATAATAATATTAATTTCGCATAAATCTGCTTAAAAAATGAAACTGAAAGGTCAAAAACTAGCGTTTTAGTATTTGAATCCCTTCGATTTCAGTTAGGTACGCTATTTTTTTGGCATCTCAACTAAGATGAAGGACAAAATTGAAGTCCGGGCATTTACAGGACTTACGACCGCCATATGCTTGGTTAAGTGGTCATCAGATGTATGAGAAGAAGTGGCGTTCAATTTTTCTCCCTACCCCTTCGGGGAAACGGCATGATGGTTAGTTATTAAGTTATACAGGATATTATGAATAAAAATATTACTTTGTAAATTTATACGGCAGTCATTTTGTGGTAAAATATATCCATTTTTAATTCATGTTTTACTTGGCAAATACCACCGTTTCTTAAAATCTGTTGCGATACGTGCTTCGATGCATTCCGAATTATTTTCCAACATTGTATGGGATTTAAAAATGATGCGGAACGCATTGAAACACGTGTCACAATAGATTCTAAGAAAAAGCGGTATTTATATAGTAAAACCTAAAAAAAAGTATTAAAAAAGGTGGATGCGGTCATGATTATTATTTTTCGTATAAATATTTCGACCTACAAAAATGCGATTTCCAACATATCATAATGTATGATCATCTTAATGCAGTATCCATTTTTTGCAGTAACCTTTAATGTTTATACTATACATTTATCCAATAATAGGCATTCTTTATACTGAAGGCATCCTTGATTGTTATTAGAATAAAATGCGCGCCTTAGCAAAAAGGAACATGGCAGAAAATATAAAAAGCCTGTTCGGAGAACAATAGTCCATAAATGGTAGTAAAGAGAAATTATTATAGACAATTATACTGGGTGTATCGGAAATAATAGCACTAAAATTTTAGACTTATCTGAGAAAAAAAAAGGTTTAAAAAAATTATAAATGCTTTTGATCGATTCAAACCATAACAAGTATACAAATGAAAAAAATGACCTAAGTCTTAAATCCTTTTTTATCCTTACAAAAGTTGTATTTACCATTCTTTTAAATCGTGATAATTGTTTCGCTTCATCAAGGCATAATCAAACTACTGTTCCTACTAATGCCCTAATAAAATGAAAATTATTTCACTTTGTTAGGGCATTAGTAGGGACAGTAGTTTGATAATGCCTTAATGCAGTGAAACAATTATCACGACTTTAAAAAAAGTTTTTTACAAATAAAACTTACAACTCAGTAGATTTTAAAAAAAGGTTTTTGATTTCATTACTTAAATATATTGAGTATTTTATGTTGTAAAATATCAAGTTTTTTTATACACAATTATTATGTATAGTAATTATTTTCCTCGTCGGATTTATCTATTTTCTTCAATGACCCTGTTCTTACCCAAATGGTGCATAGGGCACCTCGTCCTATCGATGAGTGTTCGATTAATTATATGAATGCAAGGTTATCAATTCTTAGTTCGGAATATATTACATATGAAAAATATGACATCAATGTAGGATCATACAGTAAAGAGATTAAATATGTAAATGTTTAATAGGAAAGTAAATGGAGAATGAATAATGTATCGGAAAATTAAAATTAGAAATGGTTAAAGCACTCGAGGTTGCATACCAATACTCGTACAAGCTAGTGTAATTTGGATATATCATATATACGAGTCCTCTGAGGCACAATCAACGAGGTTCTATTTTGCTAAATTGAGATAGATAAAAAAATATATATAATAATAATATTTAATATAGTTACAGAAAATATGTATTTAAAATGTTTATAATTTTCTTTGTAACTATAATTAACTTGTTTAAAAGGCATTTTTTGGAATTTTTGCATCTTATTTTTTTATATCTGCAGGATGGTCATTGAAATACAATTTGCTTCCCAAATATTTGAAATTCTATTGAAATAGTTTGGTTTTGCATTTTGCTATTGTAAAGTCACATTTGTACATACTTTTTACCACATCCTGTATAAAGTTCAATAACGAATGTCATATGTCCTGATCAGCGCGTAATGGTCAAATAAATAATGCTGAATTAATCTCGTTAGAGTGATATGAGATTCAAAAGCGCATACGACACCACACGAAAAAGTTGCTTTATTTCTATGATACTCTGTTGCAAGTCGCGCTTAAGTTATGCGCCTTTTTACGCCCAGTCGCCTGCTACCAGCGGATCTGTGAGCGAGCGCTTAGGGGAAGAGGCATCGGTGGATCTTTGTCACCGGCTAATTGGAATGACACTGCGTGTGCTGTTTGCCAACAACAATGACGCCATCTTGTGTAAAAATAAAGAATAATAAGCGGGTATGCCACATACTGATATGATGAATGATGATGATGAATGAGGAAGGAAGGAAGCGTCAATCGTCTCCCCCGGCTTCGGTATGTAAGATAATGTTTTTTTTTTAATTACCTAACCTCCAAGTGACTCTAAAATCTAGCTACGGCTTATGCAACACCGTTTATCATGACCCTACTCAGGCTTCAACTTTTTAAGTTTCATAGCCTTTGTCTACTCGTGAGTGGATAAACTCTTTATGTTTAAAGTTACTATAATTTCATGTAATTTAAGAGTGAAAACACTCGCTGAGATAATGTTAACTAAGTTTATGTTTAAGTTTTGTCCGCCTCCGTGGTGTAATGCTTAGTGTTCAGCTACCGTGCTGGAGGTTCCGGGTTCGATTCCCAGGGGGGGGTGAAAATAAATATTAGTGATTTTTCACTCTTATATTTATTTAATATTACCCTGGACTGTTCCTTGAAGCGCAGGAGTGATCACGTTGCCTTCATTTAAGTAACGATCAGGATAACACTGCATCAATTCGATGCAGTGCCTTTTGCACCATTGGGTGCGGATAAGGGGTTACAAGTTTAGCATTCTCCTTATCATTCATCGTTCACTTTGCGTAATACCATTTTAAAAGTGCAATACACAAAGTGAACGATGATTGATAAGGGGAGTGTTATGTTACCATGCCACAAATATGCTTTGGATAAAACAAAAAAAAATAGTTTATTTTTATAGGTGCCTCAACTTGGAATGAAATGTTTATCTTTTTTTATACAAAAGAAGATGGAAGAGTATCCCAGGTTTTAATAACCTGGCATTTGGCTGGTTAAAATGATGACTTTATACTTTTTGTGTAACGTTCACCATTCCGCCATTATTGAACATCCATATCGCATTGATTTATAAATCCATCTTCTGTCATATGACCTCTATAGTATTGATATCTGTAGGGTGAATAATCCAGTGTCTGATAAAATATGTAAATAATTTATGATTAGTTTATTATTACTCAGTTTTAATATTAATTCAGTTAATTAATACAAATCACAGTAATACAAAGCTGATGAAAACGCTCAACGCTCCAGCCCATACAGGTTTCAGAACTCTTTACTTTTTTCGGAGTTTCTAACCAAACACTCGATCACTGTTCTTCCGACCCACCCTAATCACCTGATCTCGCTCTTTTTGACTTATTCTTGTTCCCCAAACTCAAAAGACTTTTGCAAGGAAGAAGACTTGTGACGTTTTCAAAAATTAAGGAAAATATGAAGACATATTTGAAAGATATCAAAAAGGGAGGGTTCCAAGACTGTTTCTAAAAGTGAAAACACCGTTGGAATAAGTGTGTGCGTCAGAGAGGTGAATACTTTGAAGAGGACCCAAATTTGTGACTTCTAAATGATGTACTTTTTTTTTATGACGTCAGTCTTCGTGTTTAATAATTTAATATATTTAGTAGAGATCAGGGGTTCCCAATCTTGTTCAGCCCGCGGCGCACTTACAAGTTTACTAATTTGTCATGGCGCTCTACTTTAGTGAGCTATATGGAATAAATAAATAAGTAGAGCGCCACCCATAGAAGCAGCGGTGAACCTTTGAACAATGTTTTACTTCATAAATATCACCATTGATGGGCCTTTCAAATTAATAAAAAAATTGTATATATCTTACACACACTTTGTTACATTATATTTTAAAGATAGGAAGTATTTAATGAAAGACCGTGTATATAATTTAGTAGAAAGAAATATATACCTACAATAATAGTAGCTGGGCACAAAAATTAAAACATCGACAATATAATTTGAGTTATATCATATTTATAAAAACTCAGAATTGGAACAGAGAACAAAAAAAAAGAGAATATTTGTGGTTTCGGATAATGATAGAGGATCGACTCACGGCGCACACTTTGGGAACCCCTGGTATAGGTTGTTATGTAAAATTACAACAATAATTTTGGTTGTATAGTCCTATATTGTCAAAAAATTAACAAATACAGTATTCGGATTACATGAACATTTTGCATGCACTTTTTTTTCTTTTACTACGAATAATTTTCACCCAATGCACCTTTTTGTTATCTATTGCATTTACTTTTTTTAACCTTTTCTAAAACAAATAATAGTTCATATTATTTTTTGACATCTCATCAAAGATGAAGAAGAATATGGAAGTCTGGGCATTTACGGGGCTTACGACCGTCATAGGCTGGTTTAAGTGATCACTTTACACACGTGTAACATTCACCAATTCTACCCATTATTGACAACCACACTACTCAAATTCTTGGAAGTTCTATATATATGAACCAATTTAGAAACCTTGTTCATGAATCACTAGAACTTCACTAGAGACATCTATTGGTGAGATGTAAAGAAGCTTTTTATTAAGCAGAAACTCTTATATTAGTATGTGAGATCCGAATCCTGGATTATAATCACACACATGAGAAACGCCAGAAAATACCATTTTCATTTTTATTATTAAAATGCCCAGACTTCCATATTCTTCTTCATCTTTGATGAGATATCAAAAAATAATATGAAAATAACTCCTGTAATTGGAGATAATCCAGATTTTGTGAACAAGTATTTGGACACACTCAAAATGTTGTATTCGGATTACATGAACATTTTACATGCACTTTTTTTTCTTTTACCACGAATAATTTTCACCCAATGCACCTTTTTGTTATCTATTGCATTTACTTTTTTTAACCTTTTCTAAAACAAATTATAGTTCTTTTATTTAATAGTTTATAGTTTCAATCTTATATAAATTGATCGTACCCATCAGCAAAAACAGACAATTCAAGTGGACATGTTGTTGTCCGATGTAATGGACTTTATTTTATTTCCCCGGTTTTAATTGCATTAGTTGTTTTCTTGAGAATCATCGAAGAAAGAATTCCCATTTTATGCTTTTTATATGAATCCTTTAATTATGAAACGAGTTGAAATATATAAATTGTGTTCATGTTGTTTACGTTATAGTACAACCTAGACATTGGATCTAAATCATTAAAACCCGCGGGCAAAGATTGCGATAAAATACAGTAGTCTATTTTATATAAAACTAAGTAACTAACTAACTAACCATCACGCCGCTTCCCAGCAGGGGAAGGCAGAGAGAATCGAACGCCAAACCACTCGGTCTTTGCAAACATTCTTTGCCTCTTCTACATTCATGCATCTCCTCATACATACCCGACGATTATTACGACTCCTGACCCGGCCGCTTTCAAGTATTTGACATACCTGATTGTGCCAAGTTTTCCTCGGTCGTCCTCTGCTTCTTTTTCCAACTACATTTGCCTCATAAATTTGTTTAACCGTTCTTTCTTCACTCATACGCTCCACATGTCCAAACCATCTCAACCCACCTTTCTTAATTTTATCGATAATGCTTAATTTTATCGATAAATATTCGTTTGTTCAAAATCTAAAATCTCTTAAATTTATTTACCGATAGCCTTGATTACAACATTGTCAAACACTATAAAAATGATGCTGTATGCATCGAAACATGTGCCACGATAGAAGTCACCAAAGTGTCGGGTTGCGGTCCCGTGGTGAGTGTGCGGACTCTTAGGTCAGAGTTTCTCGGTTCGAACCCACTCTTCCACAGTTTGATACCTTTTTCTAATAATGAGCTGCTCAGGCTCACATAAATAGTATGAAATTGAAATATTTTTGCAAATAATAATAACACAAATATTTCTCTTTTTAATTAAAAAAATAAATAAATAAACATAACATCCGAAACTCTCTGACATAAATGTATGAGGTGCAGTATGAAAGAATTAAAAAAGAACAGAGTGATGCAACTGGTAAGAAGTTAGTAAAAGATGCTAGTTAAAGGAATATAATATTATTTTATCAGCCACACGTACAAGGCTAAAGATGCTGGATTCTTCCTTTTAAGAAGTTGTAATCCTAATTATAATTGTTTGGAGAAGATACGTGAAGAAGAAAATGATTCGAGCGGCGTTTGTTTGAGCCGGATAGAATGCATAATAAATTCGCATTTATTACTATAAACACGATATTACATTCGATTTAAATGAAAATGGTCGCAAACGGGATTTGTCCATTTTTGGAATACCCTCGGTACAAGTTGAAAACAATGTTTTGATCGAATACACTGATTAAATTACGCATTGCTTGTTCTTCTTCCTCTTCTTCTTCGTGCTGTTCAATGATATTATTTTGCTCTATCGTATATTCGAACTTATATCTGTCCATATGCTATTGTATGTTTGTATCTGATTTGATATGTTTGACCTCACGAGACTGACAAATACAAATTAGCTTACACCTTTTAAATAGATTTATATTATCCACTGACACTTCGTGATGGAATTGCATTTTTAATATATTATTAGATTAAAACCAATATTTTTAGCCTTTCCACTTTATTTTTATTTGACCAGCGACCGGGTTTCGTCGTTACCGACATCATCAGACTGGTCAGACCAGTCTGATGATGTCGGTAACGACGAAACCCGGTCGCTGGTCAAATAAAAATAAAGTGGAAAAGCTAAAAATATTGGTTTTAATCTAATAATATATTAGCTTACACCTTAAATAATCCATGTATCAATAATACAAACTAGTAAAAATGCTGAACGACAGCAGCTGTCAAGAAGCACGCTATCCGCCATAGGCAATATTTTAAATTTAATGTGTTGCCGTTACGTTCAACAGATGGTGCTGCCATTGGGTCCAAAAAACTGTTTTTCAAAGAAATAAAAAAAACCTTTTTTTCCTGACACTGTTAAAAAAACCTATTAAAGCAACATTTTGTCAAAATTTCAAGGCAATCAGTTAAATACTATTTAGGAGATATAGGATTTTTTAAACGAATATTTTCTTTTTATAAAAGTAGATTTACATACAGTGTGGTTCGACTAATTTAATCCGTTCTATATAATATTATACGCATAGTATAAAATGTTATTAAAATATGTTTGAATGTCAATGTTAACATTTGTTGCAAGTAGTGCAATTATGCACGTAGACAGTAAAACAACGCTGCAGTCGCGACGCATCGTACCTTATTTACGACATAATAAGGACGCAATTTAATTTTCAAGTTTATGACGATATCCTTACATACAATGGAACGAATTCTTAATCAATTTGTTCCCCTTATATGTAAAAAAGGTTCGCGTCCACATTGAGAGGAGCCCAGATCTATTCGATACCCTATCGCACTGATCAACGGTCGCATTACTCCGTATTCTCGTGTAATTTAATTGCGATTTGGACAATGCTCACTGGTCATGCTCAGATACTAATGGACGACGGTTCTCATTTCTTATCCCGGGGAATCGTTTAATAACAGGATTAAAAGGCTGACCAGCAAATTGACGACAAGGCTTCGCATGAAAAAGCGGCTCCGACATATGTCGTCGGAATATGTTAACAGATCATATTTATGGGAGATATTCAAGAGCGCGGATCTCGCGTACATTATTATAAATCAATCAGTTCTATCATATTTTTCTATCCAAACCAATTAGTAAAACATCTCCTGCGATAAGAACACGTTTTCACGGTTGTTTATGATCTCATGACAATGTCGTATAATTTACGTTTTTTATAAATAATATTTTTATTCATCATATTCCAGGTATGTCCGTCAATCTAGTTTGTTAAAGTCCAAGTTACTGGCTCTTGCTGCTTACTTCAGACGGATGTAGATTGCATTAAGTTAATATTGTGACATTTATGTCTCCGAGTGTAATAATGAGAGAAGCTCAGTTTATTCGCAGTCATAATTTAATAGAATGCGAAACATTACGTTTTTTTCGTATTTATAAAGCAATATTAACTTTGTTGTACGATGGTATAACATTCTCCTTATCATTCATCGTTCACATTGTATAATACCACTCAAACTTATAAATTACGAGATATCATATTTTGTATTTTTAAAAAAGGATTATCAACTTTGTTGTGGTGCTATAACACTCTCCTTTTCATTCATCGTTCACATTGAATAATACCACTCACGCTCATCAATTTATAAATTGCGAGATATTGTATTTTACAATTTAAAATCATTATTAACGTTGTGGTTGCTTTAATATAACACTCTCCTTATCATTCATCGTTCACATTGTGTAAAATCACTCAAACTCATAAATCAATGGATTTCTAGATATTATATTTTTTATTTTAAAAAGGCATTAATAACCTTATTGTATGGTAATATAACACTCTCCTAATCAAAAACCGATTTTTTAAAGTTTTTCCATATATGGGATCGAATGGAAACTAAGAGTTTCTATGCCGGATCAGTGAATGTGATGGAAGTTTTCAGAGTTAGAAATTAAGGTCTTAAAGTGAAGTAAAAGTTTAATTGTTCACTTCCGTATGAAATCCCAGCCTAGATTTGTATAAGCTATTACGTTTGCTGCGTTCTTGTCAAAAATAGTACAATTTTTCATCTTATCTGCTTCATTCGAGTCAAAAATAGTACAAGTTTTCATTTTATCTGCTTCATTTTTGTCAAAAATAGTACAAGTTTTCATTTTATCTGCTTCATTCGTGTCAAAAATAGTACAAGTTTTAATTTTGTTAACTTCATTCGTGTTGAAAATAGTACACTTTTTCCTTTTTTTCGCTTCATTCGTGTCGAAAATAGTACACGTACCCCTTTTGTTTCCTTCATTCGAGTCGAAAATAGTACACGTTTACTTTTATTTGCTTTGTTCTTGTCGAAAATATTAGTTTTCATTTTGTTTGCTTCATTCGATCGAAAATAGTACAAGTATTATTTTGTTTGCTTGAAACTTGTACTATTTTGTATCGAAAATAGTACAAGTTTCCCTTTTCACTATCCGGATAATTTATTCCCTTTCGGCTGTGGTTTTTATTGGTATTTCCTTTTTTAGCGGTAGCTTGGAACTTTAACATGAGCTAACATATGAAGCGGCTTCTGTGACAGACGGAGGACAGTTTTTTGACAGCTGAGCCTCCAGCTATCATTACTGAACCCCGGCCAAATACCACAGACGTATTATTTTGTATCGATCTTAGCACAGACGGGGACTTGGATCCAGATTGACCAATACAACAATTTTTATTTTATTTTTTTCTTCTTATATCCTTTCACACACTTCCAGCTTGGTCAACAAGCCAACTACCAACTAATAGACCATTCAAACCAGTGTTTCTCAACCTTTTTTGTACCACCACTTTAACGATTCAAAAATTTCCACATCCAACTTTTTATCAAATTTTTATTCACCAAACAAATTCCAACGCAAAAAATGTTTTTTGATCCAATATATACACTATTTGTATTTCAGTTTCATTTATTTTATTTATATTTCTATAAATAAAATAATTTTTATTCTATTTACATTTGTTTTATTTTATTTATACTTCTTTTATTTTATTTACTTTTCGATTAATAACTATTAAGAAATATTAATAAAATACAACTTTTATTTTATCAACAAAAAAAAGTTAGGTGTGTTGAGATGGTTTGGATATGTGGAACGAATGTGGAAGAGGCGAAAAAAAGTTAGCAAAGACAGCGAGGTGTGGCGGTCTATTCTATCTGCCTACCCCTACGGGGGAAGCTTCGTGATAGGTAGTTAGTTATTTATTTTCGTTTTATAAATAATATGTTTATATTATATTACAACTCGAAAGAAAATTACGTTGACAGTTAGGCTAGTATTGTCATCTATCACTAGTGTCGGGTTGTGGTCCCGTGGTAAGTGTCGCGGACTCTTGAGTCAAGAGTTTTTTGTTTGAACTCACTCCACCACAATTTGATACCTATTTCTAATAATGAGCCGCTTAGGCTCACAGAAATAGTATGAAATTGTAGTATTTTTGTAAATAATAAAAACACAAATGGATCTTTTTTTAAATATTAAAAATAATTTTAAAAAGTTCAACGGTTTTGCTATTATATTCTCGAAAAGCCCGTTTTTTCAAAAATGCATTTGTCTACAACAATTTAAGATATACATATTAAAGATTTGCGCATTGCTCCTTAAAATATTATAAAAGTTCTCCGGTGGGGCGCACGCCCCATTTTGGGAAACATTGATTTAAACCATGGATTCTCAAACTATTTGACTCGACGCCCATTTTTCAATGTCAATATTTTTCATCGCCTACTGCACAAATCTCCATTTACGATCGAAGTAAATAATCTTATCTATGCGTATTCTTTTTAATTATACTAATATGTTCATGTGACATGTGTATTTATGTAATTTCACGTATTAAGTTCGGTTCTGTTCAACCATTCCGTTAACTTATGTACAAAAAATTGCCAGCAAATTTTAAACACAACAAAATTTAATTTATTAAATCCTGTATGATTTATGAAAGCGCTCATATCTTTTATAAATTATAATATATTATCATATGGGAGAATAAACATCGGCATAATTTTCATAAATATTATAGTTGAATTATTTTATAAACGAGGTACAAGTAAGGCATAATGTTTGAATCGCTTGAACATGCTATTATTTATATTTTCGAGAATTATTAGCTAACTATCACGCCGCTTCTCCGTTAGGGTAGGCAGAGAGAATAAAACTCTACACTACTCTGTCATTGTCAACATACTTCGCCTCTTTAACATTCATAGATACCCGCCGATTATTCAACTCTTGACCTGATCACTTTCCAGTATTTGAAATACCCGATAATGCCAAGTTTTCCTTGGTCTTCCTTTGCTCGTATTTCCAGCTACATTCGATTTTTTTATGCGGATATCCCCATAATTGGTGGCTAAAATTGAAAAATACGTCACAAACACCTAGACCAATTGGAAATTCATTTAAAATTTTTAAAATCAACCCCAGAATTATAAACTAAATTTGACACACTAAAAATTGAGAATAAAAGTAATTAATTATTTTTACAGGTATTTGCCAAAATAACACCTGTTTATTTTTTAGGAAAAATATTTTTGTGTTTTTATTGTTTACAACAATACTTTAATTTCATACTATTCCTTTAAATTTATGTTTAATTAATTCAATCAAACCCTTATCCGCACCTAAATGGTGCATAGGACACTGCAACATATAAACGCAGTGTTATCTTGATCGTTAACACATGAAGGAAAGGTGATCAGCCCTCCGCTTCAGGTACAAGTCCAGGGTAATATAGAATAAATATTAGAGTGAAAAAATCACTTATATTTATTTGACCCCCCCCAGGAATCAAACCCTGCACCTCCAGAATGGTAGCCGACCGTGCTGACCATTAGACTACGGAGGCGGACAATTAATAAATTAATAAAATTTCAGTGACTCATTATTAAAAATAGGTATTAAATTGTTGTAGAGTGAGTTCGAATCCAGAAACTCAGGAGTCCGCGACACTTACCACGGGACCACTATCCGACTATAAACATCTCGAATCCAATTACATCAAAAGTTGAAGGGAAAATGGTTGTATGTCATTGGGCGCATGTGTGTGTTTAATTTGTTATATGTTAATTTCTATGTTTACGATCCATCTAATAACATGCCCGCTGTGAGTAGTCATAATCGATATAATAGTTGAGCCATCAATCAAATTGTATGAGATATTAAACGACTTCTATTATGAATACATTACATACTAATTATATATAAAAATAGGCTGTTTAGATCATTGTCGCAAAGATAAATAAACTAACTTACTAACTAGCTAACCATCACACCGCTTCCCCGCAAGGGTAGACAGAGAGAATAGAACGCTACACCACTCTGTCTTTGCAAACATTCTTCGCCTCTTCCACGTTCATGCATCACATCATTCTAACTCGCCCTTTGTTTCGACTTCTTACCTGACCGCTTTCAAGTATTTGGCATACCTGATCGTGCCTATTTTTTTTTGGGTCTTCCTCTGCTCCTTTGTCCAATTATATTAGCCTCATAAATTTGTTTTACCGTTCTTTCCTCACTCATTTGTTCTAAATGTCTAAACCATCTCAACACACTTTTATTAATTTTATCGATAATGCTTATCTCGGCTTTGAATTCCTTCCTTATTTCACTATTCGAACATCTATCATACATCGTTTTGTCGACGATGAATATATTTTTTATATGAAAATAATTGATTTCAATAGACAATTGCTTCGAAGCATTGTGATTTTTTCACTCTAATATTAAATCAATATTCCCCTCGACTAGTACCTGAAGTGGAGGGCTGATCATTTTTCCTTCATGTGTTGACGATCAAGAAGACACTGCATTTATATGACACCATTGGGGTACGGATAATGGTTCCAAGAGAGAAGAAGAATTGCTTCAATGCATGGAAGTGAAGCATATGGTTGGTAGAATTAGGATAAAAGTAAACTGAATGCAGTCGGAAGGCGATCTCTCAGACGAATGTGGGGCATAATGGTGTATGATAGATGTTCGAGTGGTGGTACAAGAAAGTATCACCACTCGAGGGTGCTGAGATGGTTAAGGGAACGTGAACGGGTTATGAGATGAATGTGATTAGTAATAGAAGCAGAAGAAGACTGAGGACTGAAAGCATGGCATACTTTAAAAATGATCAGGTCAAACCTCAGAATAATCGGCGGGTATGGAAGAGGAGATATATGAATGTGGAAGAGGTGAATATTGTATGCAAAAAAAGGGCGTTCTATTATCTTTGTCTACCCCTGCAGTCAAGTGGCGTGTTTTTAATATTTTATTTTTAAACTTTAAAAACAGTTTATATTGTATACTAGAAATATAATATAAGAATTTCTGCTTAGTAAAAAGCTTCTTTACATCTCACCAATAGATGTCTCTAGTGAAGTTCTAGTGATTCAAGAACAAGGTTTCTAAATTGGTTCATATATATAGAACTTCCAAGAATTTGAGTAGTGTGGTTGTCAATAATGGGTAGAATTGGTGAATGTTACACGTGTGTAAAGTGATCACTTAAACCAGCCTATGACGGTCGTCAGCCCCGTAAATGCCCAGACTTCCATATTTTTCTTTATCTTTGATGAGGTGTCAAAAAATAGTATACTAGAAAATTGTTTTCTTTTGTTGGTTTCAACAAATCGTTGATTACAATATCTCTTTTTGAATCCGTTGTGCATGAGTCACATATACCATACGGCATATCATATCCTATACCAGGGGTAGGTAGGCAACGTATGGCACGCGAGCCATTGTGGCTCTCTAAGCATTTTTTTGGCTCTTTCTTTATCAAATTCAAAATGACATTTTACAGAAATTCTAATTATTTTCTGCATTTTCATTTTTATAATCACATATGAGCGATAAAACCTTTCTCTTGTTAAAACTATAGACATCGAAAAGAAAACGACATTCGAAAAACCACACTAGTTTCTAAACAATTTTCATGTTCAATATGCCGCCAATAAAAGGCTCGTTTGTTGGCCAACATACCTTTTTATATTAAAGACAACCATTCTCATGCATCTTTTAAACATTCAATAACTTCAATAAATTTATTGCAAATAAAAAATTGACTCCCCAAAAATTTCTTAACTTGTTGGGTAATATATCCTAAATTAAATTTGTTGGGTAATATATCCAAAATAAAATCCACGGTTTATTTGGTTGAATTCTACATTTATTGATGTATATTTTAATACGTGACGCGTTTCGTCTTCTTAGGACATTATCAAACACTGACTCAAATTATTTACAAAACGTCCTTATATACTAACAATAATAATTTTAGTCAGTGTTTGATAATGTCCTAAGAAGACGAAACGAGTCACGTATTAAAATATGCATAAATAAATGTAGAATTCAACCAAATAAACCGTGTTTAATTTTGGATATATTAGCCAACAATTCAATATGGAATTCTACCAACTGTCTGCAGTTGCAATAAATAAATTTCTTACCTGTTTTGCTACTCACGTTTGGCTCTTTTGGTCCAAGAGGTTGCCGATCCCTGTCCTATACAACGTACAATGCAAACATCGTATTATACTTTCCGCCCGCTTTCCGATTGGTGCCGCCAGAGACCAATCAAAATGCAAATCGATTTATTGATTTATACTTGTTTAATTAATTGTATTTACATGTAACATGACACAAGCTATTAACTGGGAGATAAGGCCGGAGAAAGACGGATTACGGACCTCGCAAGGTCAGGCATCTTGAATACCAATGTTATAGGTATCTCAACTAGAGATGATATGAAACATCTATCATTTTTATATGGAAGAAGATAAGTTATCCCAGGTATCCCAGAAGATGGGTTATCCCGGAGTGTCTCAGGGTATTCAAAAACGTTATATCGCTCATCCTTTCAGCAACGTCATATATAAAAAATCGTAAATTTTCAGTTGTGCATGTTTTTAGAATGCCCAGAAAATGTTCCATATCCCAGTAAAAGCGGAATTATTTAAACTTGATATTTACCCGCTACAGGGCAGAAAGTGTTGTTTTTGCATTTTGAATAAAAGGTATTGTTTAATTTTTTTTTTAAATGAACTTAATATTTTTCAAATGGATAAAAAACTTTCAGGTTTTACCTAAAAAGATCTGTTGCACAGTAAAAACTTCAATAAGTAGGTTGATATTTATTTTGTATACAATTTAATATATTCTTAAACATCAAAAACGATCTCCTAAAAATTCATGTTTTTTTTTTATATATGACGTTGTTGTAAGGAGTGAGCGATGTATTTTATCTCAAGTTGGGATAACTATGTATAACATTGATATATCATGAATAATCCTGGTGAATAAATCAATGTCTGACTCCTCTAATTCATTAAGTTTTATTTTATTGTTGAAATAAAACACATCAAAATCTTTTTTTAAATTGAAACATTTCATCATCCTTAACATTTTTGCGTAATGGGCAATTATATATAACTGAAAGTTGGTATATTTGCTTCAATTCAAACACTCAACAGTATTTTTCGAGTGAAAATAGTTGAAATTAGTAGGTTTGCAGAAAACATATTCAGTTTCCAAAAACGGTCGTCTGGCCTACTCCGATTCCAAGACTCTAAATACAAGTCCAACTTTGAAAACTTGTATTTTGGGTGATTTGGTTAAAACCAATTCAACAGAGACTAATTTGTTAATATTTTTTTAGACGGTGGACTAGAATGGTCAGAATGAATTATAAATATTTATACGTTTGGCGTTTAATTTGCAGAACTCTATTTTATTTTATGTATTAAATGTTAAATCAAACACTGTTTATTTGAGTCTATTAAGTTGTATTTTATTGTTTAAAAAAACATAAAAATCAATCTTGTCACAATTGTTTCGCCTAGTTATGGTATTTTTAAACGAAAATCTGGAACGATATTGAATTGTTTTTAACCAATATGTAGGACTTGCATTTATAGTCCTTGCATTGGAGTAAGCCAGACGACCGTTTTTGGAAACTAAAAATGATGGTTTCTGCGAACTTACTAATTTCAACAATTTTCACTCGAAAAATACTGTTGATGTTTTAATTTGAAGCAAATATACCTACAACGTTCAGTTACATTTAATTATCCATTACGTAAAAATGTAAAGGATGGTGAAATGTTTGAGTTTTTTTGCTAGAAAATTATTTATTATTTTATAGGCTCCAATAGCACCAGTGGGTCTAATTTTACAATGAAATACCACTGCTGATACATTTTATTTTATTTCTGATTCATGTGCATCCTAAAAATTCTTACAACATATTCTTCCAATATTTTGACTGTGTCCAAATACTTGTTCACAAATCTGGATTATCTCCAATAACAGAAGTTATTTTTGACTCATCCAATATGAAAAAGAATAAATAAATAATGGGTACAATTGATGAATGTTTGTGTGTACAGTGATCACTTAAACCAGCCTATGACGGTCGTCAGCCCCGTAAATGCCTAGACTTCCATATTCTTCTTCATCTTTGATGAGATCTCAAAAATAACATATTCTTATATTTAAATAAAGGAAATTATGTATAATATAGGAAACAACTGAATCTTACAGCAATGCGTATATATGTTCAATAATGAGCAGAATGGTAAAAGTTATTAAAGTATTATATAAAAAGTGATCACTGAAATTGTCTAAATACAAGGTCGAAAGCTATGGAATAATCAGACTTTCATTTTCCTTCGTATAAACGGGCAACAGAGATGCTCCACCTCAGTTGATTTACCTGTCATACCTAAAATAAGAGTCTATTATATCTAATTTATTTGCTCCTGTTGAAATTAAGTTCATTCAACCAAAATCCCATGATTCGAAAACCAAGTTCGTCATTATTGATCGACACGAAAATTTAAGTAGAATTAATATGGTAACCGATTAAGGGGTCGTTGATGACATGTTGATCTCGGAATAGATTTTGGAGGGGGTGAAAAAAGAATTAAAGGGCGCATTCAAATGGCAAAAGTGTAATTACACACCCAACAAAAATATGGACCGACAGCTACAATAAAAATAATACAAAAATTAATTGCTCCTGTCTCCAATCTTCCCCATCATGACATATGGTTTAAAAATTTGGATGATGAGAGCGAGAGAATGTCATTATACGTATATTAATTTGAGATATTGTACAACGATAGATCCTGGACCAAACGCTGCACAAATTTGTCATTATTGGAAGAACTGAGCATCAAAGAGAGAATCAACGCTTTCCATCTGAAGCTCAAACTGTGATTCAATAAGAATCTCACGAGGCTTTGAAAAATATAAAATGAACGACAATATTCCTGGTAGAAATAAACCATTGACACGTATCCATGACGTAGATAGACCAGATTATAAAACAATTTATTTTTTTAATTTAAGTTTTATTTGGTATTTAAAAATTCCTCTCCTTTCCATTTCCTTCTTGCAAAATCTATTTTTTATACTATACCTTTACCCTTATACTCCCTTCCTCACACACACACACTCCCGCTCTTTTTTTTATCTCTTAATGTTTTAATAGTTATTTTAACATAAATGTGGAATTGTTTAATTGGCTTTATTTTCATTAATGTAACTTTTTTTGTTAATGTAATGAAATGTTTATTATTGTTAATGTAACTATTTATTATTTTATACTTTTTAAAATGTTAAGCTGTACAATTCCCGAACAAATAAAAAATACCACTATTTCTTAAAATCTATTATGACGCGTGTTTCGATGCGTTCCGCATCATTTTCGATTCGATACATAGTTATATGTATCGAATAAACGATATTAGTTGATAAGATTGACACGACAGTTATAGCGTGATAGTTAGTTGGTTAGATTTAAATTTTCAGAAATGCAATTTTTTTTTGTTGTTTAAATTTTTCATCAGCGAATCTAACTTATTTGCATATAATCCGCTAATCATTTTTTGATAATTATATTTGATTTTTAAACTATGAAATGCAACAGAAGCATTAAAGTGATATAAACTCAATATATCGAATAAATATGCAGGCGATACAAAAATAAATATATATTATTAAAAATAAAATTTAAAAAATATACGATTTTTAAAAAAATTATATTACATTTGAATACATTAATATAAATTATCTTACTAACTTTAATGTACATTTATTTTTAAACGTTTCTAATCGAGAAGTCGCCCGACGGTAATAAACCTGACAAAAAAGTGAATTAAATAGAATTATATTATCCAACATTAATATTAAATTATAAATAACATACAGATAGGTAGGTACATATAAAAATATTTTTATATATATATTTTATATTTCCTGTTATGGTGAAATTCTAAAAAGCTATAGATAGATACAAAAACTAGCGTTTAGGCATTATTTACGTTTCATAATTAGTTTCTATACCGATTTATAGCCCTTTCGAATTTCACCATAATATGTAATATAAAATGTATATAAAAAGTGTATTTTTTATATGTACCTAAGTATCTGTATCTTATTCAATTTCACCATAATACGCAATATGATGTATTGACTCAAGAAGTAATTGCTTTTTCTCAAAGTGACGTTTATACTGAAAGATTAAAACAATCTTCAAGTATTTAATGAAACCACATTATTAATAAATACATATTTATAAAATAAAAACAGCCGTAAATCCGGTTAAAAATACAAAAAATTATGAGTAATGGGTACTTACCGGTAGTAAGGAAACGGCTGAGGAACGTGAAGATCCATAGGCATGGCTGCTCCAGCATGCGCGTGCGCATATTCATGCTGCATGACGCCAATGCCGGCTCCTGCGCCGACGTGATGACCCAGCACGGCCGCCCACGGAGACGGAGCGAACCCCCCGGGATGCTCCATGACTAGCTTCAATCACCAAATCGCCCCACTCGACAACCAAACCGCCCCACTCGACCACCAAATACCCCCAGTCGACCACCAAACCGCCCCAGTCGACCACCGAACCGCCCCAGTCGACCACCGAATTGCCCCAGTCGATCACCGAATCGCCCCAGTCAATCACCAAATCGCACCAGTCAGTCGCCAATATCCCATCAGTTAATCACTAATTTTAGACAACGAGTCAATCACCAATTTTAACCACGTTTCGCCGCGTTTATGACATTTTCAAAGATATTCAAAATGTTATCACTTCCATACGTATACTATTTAAAGTAGTTTTTCTAATGATTTAAATTTTTAACTCCTAAAGAAAATAAGAAAATGAGACATACATTGAAATGAAAAAAAAATTATTAACTTATCTTAAGGATTATGATGTTCTAATTTTTATAACATCCCTAAGCGATTTTTTTTCACTGATTCTACATTTAACTGTTCCTAATGGGACACGAGCTTACAGCTAGGAGTAACTGCGCTATACGCATTGACTGCATTAAGAAAATTGAAGTTACGTTCACTCTCACTGTATTTACGACCCTAAGCGATATTTTTTTAATGTAACTTTAAAAAATTTCATATGATAAAGATTAAAAAATATCTTTATCATCTGAAAACAGAAGTTAGATTAAATAAAATTGAACATTTTTATCTAAATATGAAGGCAATCAATAAACCACGTTGGTTAGAAAATAAGCAAAAAAATAAATTTAAAAAAAAAACTGGTCTAGGTGTTTCGAAGTCAATAAAAATATTACTGTTTATATAAAACTGTATTTTGTTATTCTCTTTTTACACTAGAAGAAGGCTCTATTTTAAATGAATGAATTTTTCATAACCAATATTGCTCAACTAATTAATTTTTCAAAACACTTAAATTACAGTAAATATTTGTAATACCTAAACACTCCACGTAATACTGCGCACCACGAACTGATACCGTTTGCCACCTGCAACTAAAATTATTTCACAATTTCAAGATTTGTTACGAAAAACAAAAAAACAACAAAATTATTATTACGACGTCACTGGAACAGCTATTATACAGAAATAGTATTGTTGTGATTATTATTATTTTTATTTTTATTTCATATTTATTTATAAATCCTATACATTCGGATCAACAAACTTATGAGGCGAATTTAGTTGGCTATATCGTAGTCATACAGGAGAAAGTGACCAAGTGCATTTGTTTACAAAAACGTGATCATTGACTATTTGATATCTTACTAGCTTAATATTGCCCTGAAAAAATCCCAAAGGATTTTAAACTTAGAAGTATAATATATTGACTTGTTAAAAATGACTAACTGCATTTTTGTTTATTTCCTTGCCAAGCAAAAGTGACTTAAATGACCCTCCTGAACATTTTACGTTTTGGTAGTTGGTCACTTTCTCCTGTACGACTACGATATGAACTGAAGAAGATTGAGGAAAACTTGACAACATGGAGTATTTCAAATACTTGAAAATGGTGGGTCAAGAGTCGAAATAATTGGCGGGTATATATGTATATGAGGAGATGCATGAATGTCTAAGAAGCAAAGAATGTTTGCAAAGACAGAGTGGTGTAGCGTTCTGTTCTATCTGCCTACCCTTTTGGGGAATTGGCGTGATGATTGATTCATTTGTTAGTTAAGATTAATTTTTGTTTAATATTTCAATAGGATTTATTTAGTATGTAATGAATTAACTTAATTATTTTACGACCAGATATTGAATGTGCAAACAATATGCAGCTATTTTTTTTATAAATGTTTGAATTATTTTATTTTCTTTGAAGATTCTGATCTGTTTATTAAATAACTAATCGTATATACTCTCGGACTTGTTTTGTTTATCATTTATATTTATTTATTTTGACCCCTCTGAAAATTGAACCCGGGATCTCCAGCATGAAAGCTAAATGCGATAAGTACTAGACTATGGAGGTGAATATACCTACTTTTCAATTATGTTCTAGTAATTTTCTTAACGGGTTAACGGTTTTAATTTTTTATGTAGTATTATACATAGGTGTGTAGATGACTTAGATAAATACCTATTATTTTTTTCATAATTTATATCCTAAGGTGTAATTAAAATTAAATAAAGTATACCAAAAAATCTGCTCAACATATTCTTAAATGACGAAAAAAATCGATTAGGTAAGATTATTTATTTCTATAACATTTAAGACATTTTTTGCACATAAACGTACAAATATTATGCTCAATATACCTATGAAAAACCACATAGAAATGTAGAAACTAATGTTGAAATTTTTATACAAAAGCAAGTTTTCATGCAAAAATTAACATTGTTTTTTGTTTTCTATGTCATTTTGAATTTAATTTATCTACTTGTATTAGTTGTTAGAATGATTATATTCCTTCATAGATGCAATTATTTTTTTATAGTAAAATGGTGGAAATTATTAATTAAACGACTCCCGTCTTTAATATGAAGTCATCCTTTTTTATTTCGTCGTAAAAATTATGGAGGGTTCATCTTGAAGATGCCGATGTATAAGGTATAAAGTATTTTTCATTAACATTATTTTTTTATTTTTTAAACAACAACCACTTCTTGTAACCAAAGTATTAAGTGGTATATTTACAAGTTATTTATATGATCTATAGATTAAAATAAAAGATATTTCGTTTCAATTATCTGGATAATTATCAAAGTTTTCATACTTGTAGAACAAATTTGCGATGGCTTTTTGTATAAAGCGGGTCGAAATACATTTTAGAGAAAAATTTGAATTAAGTTTTACTTGGTGAATTTTGCTATATCTTAATACCTATTGTGGCGGGTGTTTTGACGTATTCAACATTATTATCAAACACGGTAAAATAATAAATCTTAAATTCATCGAAATACGTCATACAATATATTATATGAAAATTAATGGTATTTAAAAGGTATAAGTTAAATATGTATATTCTAACCCTTATCCGCACCCAATGTTGCATAGGACACTGCATCGTTTTGACGCAAAGTCATCTTGATCGTTAACTGCATGAAGGTAAGGTGATCAGACCTGCGCTTCAGGTACCAATTCAGGGTGATTAAAAAAATTATGAGAGTGAAAATCATCTGCATTTATTTTGACACCTTTGGGAATCAAACCCGGGACCTCTAACATGGCAGCCGAACGCGCTAACCACGGAGGCGGACATAAAGGAGTTAAATATAAATGTATAGATATTTTGATGAATCAATTGATGATAATTAATTTATTAAACCGCATTTGATTTTTTTTTATTTAATTTATTTGTGTTGTCATACCAATACCGTCGCAAATTTAAAATTCATCATTTTGATAAAAAAATTACAAATGTTGCAATCATTATTTATATGAATTTAAGGTTTTAAAAATAACTTTTGTAGAAATGTAAGTAGGTTTTACATATTCTAAACCTCAAACCTCAACATTTAAAAAAAAAACTTTAATAATTTTTTGACTAATACTGACGACAAAAGGCTATTACATAGTCGATTTATTATATAAGAACATTCCATTTTTAATTTAAATTTTACTTAGTAAATACCATTATTTCTTAAAATCTATTGTGCCACGTGTTTCGTCGCATTCCGCACATTTTCAAACACGACAAAAATAGATACATTTTACCGCAAAGTGACTGCCGAATCAATTAATGAAAAAATATTCCAAATAAGCATTCTAAGATAATTTAACTTTTTTGGTGTGCAATTACCTATGGTGGCAAATATGTTAGGAAAAAAGGTGTTGCCAATTATCGATGGTCGTCGTTAAAATTTTTGATAATTTTTATATTAGATAATAATCACAAATTTCACTTCACAATGCAATCACAATTTGAATAATATCACAAGCGACACAATGCGGCGAATGACAGTAGCACGCGCGCACAACTCGCCCAATCAGAATCTAGCGGGGACATTCCAATTGACAGGTTCAGATTTCAAAACACGAACCACTTCTCGACACGGTATTTCACTAAGCTTAAATTACTATTAAATGTTAATGTTTTATTAGCACTAACGCGAGAATTTCACAATATTTCACAACAAACAGTTAGGTACTTTTTTATATTTTTTCACAGTTTCCCGCGTAAACAGAAAGAACACCGCCAACTTTCGAACACTTTTCAAACGGTCGAAAAACGCATCGCGGCGCGCGTTCTAATTAGGAACCCGCGCGATTTTTTCCCGCTTCGCTTTTGTTTTTATTTGATTTATTTTTTGAACTCAGTAGTTGGCCGTCGGGTCTGTTGGCAGCACGTGTGTGGACCAAGCCAGTCGACCGGCCATTGACAGAGTCTCTGCTATCAAACCACTACGGGCAAACATCCTTCCACATCCCCGGCGAGGCATCTGTGTAGCTACGTGGACCGACTCGGAGGCGTTCGGCACACTTCGGGAGCGCTCGGTCATCTTTGCTCGCAGCGCTGTGTGAGATATTTTTCTTTGAAATTCGACGAATTTTCATGCGATTTTCAGTTACGTAATAAATAATATACAAATATCTGCACACAAAAGCATAAATGTCACATCAAAAGTTAATTTTATTTAAATTTCTTATTGCGCAATGATTATTAATATAAAGTAGTTGCTGAATTAATACAACAGTAAATTGAAATTTATGTTTTTTTTTTCTTTCTCATTTATACTTTATGTTCAAGCACTACCTAACCAGACAACTATATATTGTATCAAACGTTTTGGCCAATATCACTGGTCTGTTTTTGGTTGGTTGGAAGATATTGTTTCTTAGCAATCAGCCCGCCAATTCAATTAATTATTTTTTTTTAAACATTTTTTTTAAACATTTAAACATAGAAGAAAACTATGGAAGTCTGGGTATTTACACGCCTATGACCTATCATCGGCTGGTTAAGCGATCACTTTACACACGTTTACCTCTCATTATTCTACACATGGTTGATAAGTACACTACTCAAATATTTGGTACAGCAGCCATCTATGTTGGATTGAGAAAGCTTTTTATTAAGCAGAGATCCTTTAATTTATCATATTTTTTTGACACCTCAACAAAGATGAAGAAGAATTTGGAAGTCTGGGCAATTACGGTGATTACGACCGTCATAGACTGCTTTAAGTATTACTTTACATACGTGTAACATTCACCAATTCTACCCATGTCTGACCACACTACTCAAATTCTTGGAATTATAATGTTGTGCTTATAATCCAAGATTCGGACCTCACATACAAATGTAAGAGATTCTGCTCAGTAAAAAAGTTTCTCCGTCTCACCAATAGATGTCACTAGTGAAAATTCTAGTGATTCTTGTACAACATTTTGAGTGTGTCCAAATACTTGTTCACAAAATCTGAATTATCTCCAATTACAGGAGTTATTTTATTATTTTATTTTATAATCTCACCAATAGATGTCTCTAGTAAAGTTCTAGTGATTCAAGAACAAGGTTTCTAAATTGGTACATATATATAGAACTTCCAAGAATTTGAGTAGTGTGGTTGTCTATAATGGGTAGAATTGGTGAATGTTACACGTTTGTAAATTGATCACTTAAACCATTCTATGACGGTCGTCAGCCCCGTAAATGCCCAGACTTCCATATTCTTCTTCATCTTTGATGAGATGTCAAAAAATAATATTCTTGTAGGTACAATGTTTCAAAATTGTATCATAAATATAGAACTTCCAAGAATTTGAGTAGTTTCGTCAATCCTGGGTAGAATTTGTAAATGTAAAGTGATATCTAAATCAGCCTATGACGGTCGTAAGCCCCGTAAATGCCCAGACTTCCATATTCTTCTTCATCTGTGTTGAGATGTAAAAAATGAATGTAACTTATAAAGCCAATAAACTTCACTAACTCAGAGGCCCACCATGATGTATTTAAGTAATTTGCAATCACCACACAGCCGCCATTATCTCCTTCAGTGCCCTGAAGTGAAGATAAGGAAGAGAATAAGAAAAATACGTTTGAGAATATCCCGAGTTCATTAGGCATATTGCACCAAATACGTTCCGAGCCATGACTAATCCCTATAATTTCGTAACATAAAATTTAATAGTGGGTACACCGCACTGAAGATCAATGTGGATACCTCATAGCGCACTAATATTAAAACTAATCTCGTCCACACCATCGAGAGATGAGATAATAACATTATAATGCCTCGTAATATAACAGACTTATTTAAGAAGGAAAAAAAAAACAGATTACTTATTAATTTGTAATACAATACTTAACCCGGAAATAAATAACGATGATTTTTCGCAAGTTTTTTTTGGTATCGCCATCGTTAACTTATATGTTTTAATTAATGTTTAGTATTGGTATTATTTACAATCAGTATGATTTTTTTTTAAATTGTCTGTTCAAACTCTTAAATCTCCTAAAGTTTTTAACCGATTTCTTTGTAATTTTGATACAAAATTGTATTCAAAGAGGCACGTGTTTCTATTTATCTTACGTATGAATTTAAATATAATTTTTCATTTGTTCTAAATCTTAATTTTTCAAAAGTTATTCACCGATAGCTTTGAAATTTTTACACAACGCTGCATACAAATAACTGCGTAATTTTATTTATCTAATACTATGTCAAAATCAAAATGTAATTTTTCATTTGTTCCAAATCTTAACTCCTCTTAAGTTGCATTCAAATACGCGCGTGCTGTATAAGGTAAATCTGTCTGTTTAAATCAAGTTTAATTGTTTTTTGTTCAATATATTGAATCTCCTAAATATATTATCTATAACATGTGTTTTTTTTTAACTGGGATAGGTCAAAAAAAGTTGAAAAACAACTCTTTTGACTGCAGTGGATTCTCAAAGATGTGTTTTTTTTTATTTGTAAATTCAAGCAATGAAAAGTATGTACATTGCTTGAAAAAAATCTATTTAAAAAAATATTTCTAAAAAGTTTTGTTGAATGAGTTTGCTTTTTTTAGAATTACTTAAGTAATTGTTCTCTAATTTATTTTGGCATACAAAGATATATTAGGCTACATATAAGAATATATGTATAATAACACACTCGAGGGGTTTAAGTATGTGACTTTTCCGACATTCAAAATGGTATAGCACTACAATCCATTATTCTGAAAATATTGCTAAAGCTTTTGTCAACTGCTTGAATATATTTCACTTGCATGCAAATCTGATAAAACGTGACCACTGTTATATGCTGGGGATTAAAATGAAAAATAAAAGTGTAATGGGCTAGGATATCTTTCTGAAATATTACCACGTACGAGTATTAAACATTACTATCAAGCCTTTGCTACAAAGGGGTAGGCAGAGAAGATATAACGCCGAGATAATATTTGCATTTTGAAATGAGTGTAATAGAGTTGCCTTTACCAGACTGTTTGTTTTACTTGATGCACTATATCGTGAAATTGATTCTTCTTATTCTATCCTCGACCCAAAATCGAAATTATGTTTACTTTTTTCAGCCCCAGAGTAGACTACTGGTCGTAAGTAAATCCAACAGGAGTGCAAAGTGTTAAAGCTACCATACGTCCCGTTTTGAACGAGACCGTCTCCTTTTGATATTTTATTATTTATTTATTATTTATTCCTCTTTTTTTCTCTATCAACATTCCTTTTCTTCATATTATTTTTTGACATCTCATCAAAGATGAAGAAGAATATGGAAGTCTGGGCATTTACGGGGCTGACCACCGTCATGGGCGGGTTTATGTGATCACTTTACACACGTATGTTTAAATTCTGTATATTGTGTATATTCTTCTTCATCTTTGATGAGATGTCAAAAAATAATATGAAAAATAACTCCTATAATTGGAGATAATCCAGATTTGTGAACAAATATTTGGATACACTCGAAATGTTCCTTTTCTTTTTATTTACGCATAAAAAACTATGAAAAAATACGTGTTTCTTGAATATTCATACTATTATGTAAACATTGGTAGGTGTCCCGTTTTGAGGACAAAAATAAATGGTCACGTTACCCATGCACCATAAAGCAGAGGGTACTGCATGGGATTGAAGCAGTGTGTCTTTGATCGTTATTTACATTACGATTTTTCTGTCGATTTCATTTGTACTATTGATTCTTATTTTATTATAAGGTGGAGCATATGACCAACACGAGATATCTCCAAGTCACTCTGTCACGCGCCATCTCCTTGGCTTCCTCCCAGGTCAGTCTGGCATCCTGAAGTTTCGCTGAGTATAGTCGGTGAATGGTCATCCTCGGCGTTGGAAGAAGAGAATGAGGGGTCAATGCTCCAAGGTGGCATCCTAAAGACATGTCCCAACCATGTCCACCTTCTCCTCTTCAGGACTTCCAGTATGATGAGCTGTTGGGTTCTTCTCTTTACGTCCTCATTCCTGACAAAGTCGTACCACTTTACGTCCAGAATTCGCCTCAGGTACCTATTTTCTATTATACACCATATACATACACACTTTTAAAAGAATTTCCTATAAGCAAATTTTCAGCAAAAAATGTTTATTTATTGTTGCATTTACTTGGCTGACGACCGTCATAGGCTGGTTCAATTGATCACATTACACACGTGTAACATTTCTACCCATTTTGACAACCGCACTGCTTAAATTCTTAGAAGTTCTATCTATGACCAATCTGGTCAAATTATATTTTAGTTTCAATTTCCCTCTCCAAAAAAGAGACTGCGCTCTTGTGCTTGGAGAGCGACTTACAATCAAGTTTTATTGTTCCATTTGATTAATGGTGTAAAAGTATTTTTCTTTTCTGTTATAAATGTTACATAATCATTTCCAGTTTTAAAAACAATGTATTTCGTTATGAACTCTTTTTATATAAATTATTACTTTTTTGTCTCATTTTTTATTGACTATACCCTTAACATCAAACACCATTAAAAGAATTTCCCTAAAACGCATTTTTTCCACAAAAAATGTTTTGCATAAATAATTCCACTTTACCCCAAAGCGTTTCACTAATCTCCGGATATGTTGCGAAGGCCTGTACCATTTTTTTCGGACGACGGATTTGTAGAACGAAATGTCATTCCACAAATTGATTCCACAGTCAGGATTACGCGCGGTTAATATGCAACACGCATATCATTTTTTTATTCCACCCAGTACCTACTTTGGAAGCATTGAGATTGCCGCTCTTGTCTATGGCCAATGTACGGGTATGTTAAAAGTACACGGTGGCACGAAATTCATGCGCATAGCTCTAGATATACTTATATGTTTTGTAAAAATAACAAATTAAACATATACTGTATACAGTTTTGTCTGCCTTCGTTGTTCAGTGGTTAGAGCATTCGTCTACCTGTTGGAGACCCAGGGTTTGATACTCAGGGAGGAGGTAAAAAAAAATTATATATTTTTGTTTTTTGTATATTAAAAGCATTTTTAACTTTCTGGTATGGTAATATATCACTCTCATTATCATTCATCGTTTACTTTGTGTAATACCACTTTAATAACATGAATTAGTAATAACCGGTTTCAGAATAAACATTCCATCATCAGGTCATTAAAATAAATTATTACAGTCTGACATTAATACAAAAATTAAATTTTGAAAGAGAGACGGAACACAATTAAATCACAATGGGATTCATTTGTCTTCGTTCTCTCTTTCAAAATTTTATTTTTGTTTTAATGTCAGACCGTAATAATTTTATTTTAATGACCTGTTTTTATTATATTACGTAATTATATAAAATAAGAATTTTGAACGTTAAAAGAAAAGAGAATATAAGAAAAAGCTCAGTTTTTTAAAATGACTTGAAATGAAACACTTCATCAATCCAGAGCAGTTTCCTGAGAGTCATTCCATGCAAAACCAGTGAAAGAATCAAAAAAATAATAAAACGTTTTTTTTTAATTTTAAAATATAAAGATTCCATTCTTAATTCAAAGATTCAAAAAACCGCTAGAAATTTCTTAATTGGATCAAATAAATTACTATAGCCGTCTCGCGACTTTCTCTGCGATCAGAGGGAGACAGCCGTACGTTCCGTCGAGGCTTCTATCTCGACTTTCCCCGGCGCAGATTGGCGGAGGTGTGCGCGGGGGCGGATTCCCGCGTCCTGATTGGCCGGTGGGCGTGGTCGCGGTAGGCTTCTCGGGTCGTCTGAAAAATGGATTTGGAGACAGATACTAATAATACCCCGTACGGGCGAAAGGCTTGCATCCAGAGAGATGAAATATTACGTAGATATTGTTCGCATAATTAATTTCTTGGTTTTTATTACTGAGTGCATATTATGGCGTTGAATTTCTCGATTCTACAATGTAATTTTAAGGCCCAGCATTTTTAAGTCGCAATCGTTCCACCGGAGACCACCGGAGAGGTCACATGTCTTTTCATGCCCAATTTTTTTTTTAAGAATGAATTTTGGATTTTATTTTGTTTTTATAATATATTGTACATATACTGAAAAAATATTTTTATCCAGGTAATTTATATGTAATTTTTAAAAAACTACCTGGATATAGAGAAAATTAAGTTTGGACTTAACGAATACTAAGCCTTAATGTTGTAGATCTAAGGTCATAATTGTAAAATATCCATATAAATAAAAATTTATAAATTGACATCTCAACATAGGGCTTATGACCTGTCATAGGCTGGTTAGGTGATCACTTTACACGCTTGCAACATTCACCAATTCTATCTATGATTGACGACCACATTAGGTACCAAATTCTTGTAACATCTAAATATATTGTTCAAATTCAAAACAAAGTGCTTGAATTCATTAGAATTTCAATAGAGACATCTATGTTGAGATGAGACAAGCTTTTGATTAAGCAGAAAGGATATATGATCAATCGCATGACACAGTACATATGAATTCACAATAGCCATCTATGTTGGATCGAGAAAACTTGAATTAAACAGAGACCCTTTTATTTGATTGTATGCAAGATCAGAACCTCGGATTATTTTTACATACTGGGAAATGGCTGATAACATGATTTTTTTAACAACATTTTGAGTGTGTCTAAATACTTGTTCACAACTCTGTGTTTTAGGAGCTAAATATAATAAAAATAGTTTTAAAAAAGTAAGTGGAGAAATCTGAACATAGATGAAGAAGAATATGGAAGTCTGGGCATTTACGGGTATTAATAAATATTACACTTATGTAAAGTGATCACTTAAACCAGCCTATGACGGTCGTAAGCTCCATAAATGCCCAGACGTCCATATTTTTCCTCATCTTTGTTGAGATGTAGGAAAATAATATGAAAAATAATTCCCATAATTGAAGATAATCCAGGTTTGTGAACAAGTATTTAAACTCAAAATGTTGTAAACCTTACATTCTTTTACAATATTTTCATTTTCACTTCTGTCATACCACGATTTTTACACACATTCATCTGAGGGAACTCATGGTTACTTATACATTTACATTATTTTTTGACATTTCATAAAAGATGAAGAAGAAGAATATGGAAATCTGGGCATTTATGGGGCTGACGACCATCATAGGTTGGTTTAAGTGATCACTACACACGTGTAACATTCACCAATTCTTCCCATTATTGACAACCACACTACTCAAAAACGTGGAAGTTCTATATATATGAACCAAATTAGAAACTTTGTTCTTGAATCAGTAGAACATCACTAGAGGCATCTATTGGTGAGATGAAAAAGAAGCTTTATTATTGAGCAGAAACTCTTATAAGATATCATATATTTAAAACCAGAATCATTGTAGCATTATAAGTTTGATATAATTTAAAATCTGGTAATGTAACGATTTTTCGGAGATTTTCGACAACCCTGCTTGCTGTGTTAACTTTTGTATTTACAAATATTTGAATGAAATATTATTTCAGTGTGAATGTGGGAGAGAAATATATTTATTGTATTTTCTTAACCTTTAACATACGTGTTACTTATTTCATACAAAATAATTAAGCGATAACATTGTATTACACATTGCAACTTAGTGCCTCCCTGAGCACAGGGCAGGCCTAGCAGATGTAATAAAAATATTAAATTGTAGCTAAATATATAAAAAATATTAAATAAAACTTCAACTTAATATTTGTGTCGGGTTGTGGTCCCGTGATTAGTGTTGCGGACTCTTGAGTAAGAGTTTCTCCGGTCGAACCCCCTCTACCACAATTTGGTACCTATTTCTAATAATGAGCCGCTTAGGCTCACGCAAATAGTTTGAAATTTAAGTATTTTTGTAAATAATTCAAATACAAATATTTCTCTTTTAAAAAAATAAATAAATATATCATGAATCTATTAGATGAAGCATTTTATCTTACTATATTAGCTTAATTTAGACCACGAATAATTTCTTAAGATACTACAGAAATTTCGATATTAGTTCACAACGGAGTCCTAGTTTCAATCCCAATGTATGAAAGTGAAGCTCGGAGTTGTGCAATAAAAGCATGAAAGTAGACTGAATGTGATATCTCATACAAATGTGCGACAAACCGATGTATGGTGTCCGAGAGGAAAAAATTAGAAAATAATGCAATGCTGAGATAAGCATATTATAGATAAGCATATAGATACAAAATTAAGAAAGCTGTGCTATTGTCAATCGAAGCAAATAATAACAAAAATCCAGGAAACGTTTAATTGTCATCTAATTTCCTGATAACCTAACAATCAGCTTTTCAGCTGTCAATCAAGAAATTAATAAACTTATTTGACATTTTTATTCCCAAGAAAAAAATGCAAGAATGAGATAAGCATTATCGACAAAATTAAGAAAACTGTGTTATTGTCGTTCGAAGCAAATATCAACAAAACAATTAGGTAACATTTAAGGCCAAGTATTCGTTAAATCGAAACTTAATTTTCTCTAAACCTAGGTAACATTTTACGTGAATGATTTTTTTCTTTAAACATCGTTTTTGCATTGAAAAAATAAGCTTTCTTCTTCTTCTCCGTATTATTCCTCATTGCTGAGGGTTGTGACCCTTGCAGAAGCAATGACTCTTCTCCAGTTATCCCTTGACTGCGCTGCACGTAGCGCTCCAACCACTGAGGTGCCTGCTGCTGCATTAATTTGATCGGTCCATCGTGTGGGGATCTTCCTCTCCCTCTCTTTCCCTCCGGGCTACCGATCACAACTAGTCGTTCCAGGCTATCCTCGTTGCCACGTGCAACGTGTCCAAAGAACTGGAGAATCCGTCGGGTACAGATATTGGCCAGAGTCAAGCCATCCAAGCGTAGTTCCTGGCGAATGGACTCATTGGTGCGTCTAGCACTTAATAAGCTTTACCTCGAAATAATTATACGGTTATGAAAATTCATTGAATAGTAAAAAAATTAAAGAATATATATGTTTATGAACATTTTTTCTATATGTATTCTAAAAAACAAAAACGAAAAATGTAATATGAATTCTTTAAAAAAATAGAGCGTAAGGACAAGTCGAGCCCTTAGCGCGACTCTGCACATTCTGATTTGAACGATTGAGATCTAGGCCTTAATTGTCATATACGTATTGCCCTAGTATCCTATCAATCATGCCTTTTCAGCTGAAAATCAAAAACTTAAAAAAAGGCATTGTTCCTCCCAATTCTGCCCTATTCATTCCTCAGTTTGCATCCTGCATCTTCCACACTCACGCATCGCTTATCAGATCACCGCTCACCGCTCACCACTCACTAGTTGTGGCTGAACAAATAATGAACCTACTCTTAACAGTTCCATTAGAATACGTATCATAATTTCAGCGAATGTTAAACTGTATAGCTCTCGTCATCGTGATAAACATCGAATCGAATGAGTGAAAAACATAATAATTAATGGCAGCACCATCTGTTGCACGTCACAGCAACACACTCGATCATTTCTCATGCCGGACAGTGCGCTTCTCGACAGCTTCTGTCGCTTACACTTTTTTGTTGTTGTTTCATGTATTTTCAATATTTTTATTGATTTGCAACGATTCTTTAATAAAACATATTAGATAATATGTAATATCGCTCACTCTTTTCAGGAACGTCATAAATAAAAAACTCGATTTTTCAGGAGAACGTTTTTAAAGTTTAAAAATATAATACAATGTATTAAAAATAAATATCAAGCCACTTACTGAACTTTTATTGATTTGGCAGTCACTTTGTGGTAATATCTACCCATTTTTAATTAAAGTTTGACTTGGTAAATACCACTATTTCTCAAAATCTATTTTGACAGTATTTCGATGCATTCCATATCATTTTAAAATACCGTGTTGCAATGGATTTTAAGAAATAGTGGTATTGACTAAGTAAAACATTTTTTAATCTATTTTATTTTTATCCGCGACCCCTGTGTTTATGTATCAGTATTAGCGAGGTAAAGGCTGTCAGCGTCCAATATCCACATGTAACACATATGATTAATAGTTCATATACTCATTGATAAGTGACTGAAAACGTACAAGTTCTAATAATTTTACCGTTTTTTACTTTTACCCATACGCGATAGGTTGCCAGTTGAAAACGTGACCATTAAACATCCAGACGTGGTATTAATGATTATTTCAATATGTATTAAGACGGTTTTACGTAACATATGTTTTGTAAAATTAAAACATCATTCTGGATTATCTCTTCGTCGGTGGGCCGTTGTCTAATACAGTTAAAATACGAGTAAATTAAACATATCGCTCACTCCTTTCAACAACGTCATATATCAAATATCGACAATTTTCAGGTGTGCATGTTTTCGGAATGCCCAGAAAATGTAGGTACTATGTATATCCCAGCAAAAGCGTTATATTTTAAACATAATAATTACCCGCGACAGGGCAAAAAGTGTTGTTTTTGCATTATAAAGAAAAGGTATTATTGAATTATTTTTTAAATATACTTACTAAATATTTTTCTAATGGAGAAAAAACATTCAGGTTTTATCTAAAAAGATCTGTTACACAGTAAAAAGTTCAGTTAGTGGCTCGATATTTATTTTTAATATATATTATTATATTTTTAAACTTTAAAAACGATCTCCTGAAATATCAAGTTTTTTTTTTATATATGACGTTGTTGAAAGGAGTGAGCGATATACTTATAATATATATTTTGTATATTAAAAGCATTAATAATTTTGTGATTTGGTAATAAAACACGAATAAAAGTGGTATTGCACAAAGTAAGCAATGGATGATAAGGAGAGTGTTTTACATATATTATATGTACATTAAGTGTATAATTATACAAGGCTCATTTAGCTAACGTGTAAGTCCCGGGTTCGTTTTCCAGGGAGAAGATCAAATTAAATATTTGTAATTTTTTCTCTAATAATTACAAAGATACCTCTAGTATCAGAAGCCCCAGGATAGACCACCTTGCCTTTTTGTAAGATAATATTTAAAAAAAAAAACATTTTCAATGAAGTGGTTAATGGGACTTGTTCTGGCTTGGCCCAGCGTCGTTTCCTTGTTTTATTATTATACATAACCCATTCTTCATCTTCCATCACTAAGATGCAAAAGGGCGCATGATTTTGTCTCGCAGACAAGCAAACACATTTCGTAACTCTGTCTAACAGATTTGCGGGTGACAATTCGTGCGGCACCCACACGTCGTACTTAGAACCCGTTCCATTGCGACGCAGATGCCTTACCACCGTAGATTGATCAATACTAATTGTCTTTCCGATGTCCCTAGTATTTCGACGAGGAGCTTGAAGTATTCAGTACATCATATTCGGTGGTTGAAGGGCATCCCGAACTTTCTTCATGAATTTAGCAAACCATCGTTGACTGCTTGCACATTACGTATGTTTTTGGTTGCCTCAGTTGCATTGTGGCCTTTATCGAATTCAACAAGTAAGTGTCGAATAGGCACTCTTTTTTCTGACATTTTAAAAATTCACAAGGACTCTGTAAAGCACAACCGCTAACGGTAAACTTAAAAAATGTAAGAAGAAACTCTCCTTTATATGATACAAAGACACCATTCAGAACATCTGTTAATACAGTTGGTAAAAAAATATATACCACGAACTACGTAAAAATATGACATTATTTATGCATCAACCTAATAGTAAGGTACCATTATCATTTTAATTTTATGATATCTTTTCCATAGAATATTTTTAATTATTTTTTTTAAATACAAATATAAGTCTTTTCAATACAAAACATCTGATTTAAAAAAAAACACAAGAAAGAATATGAAATTCACCTTTACTTGTACAAGTATTTTATAAAATGTTTATGTCATACGTGTGTACCATAGAGGCTTGCACACTTCACCTCAAAGTTTGAAATAAAAATATAATACATAAATGCATATGTAGGTACAAACTCTTTTAGTCATAATTTGTCCCCATTTCAATTTCTCAATATCTATAATAAAAAACATGGGGATTTTTTCCCTGTATTTTAATTTTCATTTAACATTAAAATTAAAATAATGAAATGAAATGTCAAATCACCTATTGAATCTCACCCTGGTGTAGGGTTAAAATGAAATAATTTCCTGCAATTAAGGGCAGCATATTGCGGTTACGGCCATCGTTATTGTTTCTACTGTTTTCGGAATCATACAAATCTACATAACGGCTTTCACTCCTAACATGCACTTCAGTACGAATATGTATTTTAATACGAAAATTATCACAAATAAATTAGCTTGGGAAATTCAATACAATACATTTTATTTTTGTTCGTATTTTTCTTTGGAAATTATCGGATTTAAAGTCAGTATTTTGTCGTCTCTATAAAAAGAAGGCACCTGAACAAAAAATCTGTACGTAAAAATATAAACACATCACGATGTACATTTACTGGTATGAATGGTTATCAAATTTCGTGATAAATCCAAAAAAATCAGGTACTTTATTTGAAATAATAATCTATTTTTGAAAAATGTATATTCACGTATGTATATACATATATATATATATATATATATATATATATATATATATATATATATATATATATATATATATATATATATATATATATATATATATATATATATATATATATATATATATATATATATATATATATATATATATATATATATATATATATATATATATATATATATATATATATATATATATATATATATATATATATATATATATATATATATATATATATATGTCCGCCTCCGTAGTGTAATGGTCAGCACGCTCGGCTACCGTTCTGGAGGACCCGGATTCGATTCCCAAGGAGGGTAAAATAAATATAAGTGATTTTTTCACTGTAATATTTATTAAATATTACCATGGACTGGTACCTGAAGCGGAGGGCTGATCACCTTTCCTTCATGTGAAAAACGATCAAGATAACACTGCGTTTATATGACACAGTGGCCTATACCCCATTCGGGTGCGGATAAGGGTTTTTTATTTTTATTATTATTATGCATAAAAATTTGAGATCATAATTTACCAAGATATAAAGGTGTGTTAATAAGAAAACAATTTTTGAGTATTACAAATTATTTTTCTATTCACATTTCTAAAAAAACAATCTTGTGTTGAGCAATTTCCGTGGGTAAAAAACGAAGCAATGCTACGTTTTTCTTATGTCGCTCGAAAAGTTGGAGTATATTGCTTGCAATAGTGGAAAGTATCGCTCGGGAGAGGGTGTTTACGATACAAATGAGTATCGGGCGTATTGTACGCGGTTTCCCTCGGGAGTCATTTAAATGTATTGAGAAACAAGATTTTCCAATTTTCTGCCCCAATACTTCGAGACTCGTTTTTTCAGGCGCGAGATCGTCCTCAAAAATAGTTAAATGTATTTTCTAAATGACGCGATAGAGATATTTACCGTCCACACAGTCAAAATTAAAATAAAACTTTAAATATTTTTTACAAACATTGTACATTGTACATTTTACAAACATAAGATTTCAACATTGTATTTTTAAAATTGTAATTGATTTCAATAGATGTCTGCTAACTATGGGGATAGTGACATATCGCTCACTCCTTTCAAGAACGTCATAAATCAAAAATCGTCAATTTTCACTTATGCATGTTTTCGGAATGCCCAGAAAATGTACTATATCCCAGAAAAAGCGGCATATTTTTAACTTAATATTCACCCCCTACAGGGCAGAAAGTGTTATTTTTTGCATTTTGAAGAAATGTTTTTATTTTTATATTTTATATATACAAAATATTTTTTAAATGGAGAAAAAGCCTTCAGGTTTTACTTTAAAAATCTGTTGCACAGTAAAAAGTTCAAAAAGTGGTTTGATATTTATTTTTAATACATTGTATTATATTATTAAACTTAAAAACGTTCTCCTGAAAAATCAAGTTTTTTTTATTTATGACGTTCTTGAAAGGAGTGAGCGATATGGTAAATGATTTTGAAAGATAAACAAAATAAAACCGATGTATAAAATTATACAAATTTTAGTTTCAGTAGCTATAAAGGTATATATTAAAAGAAGAAAAAGTCTAGTATAATTAGTGATAAAAATGATAATAGTATCCAGCTGTGCATAAGGCACTGCATCAAATTTACATAACGTTAACTTAATCGTGAATTATTTTCGAGCGAAGTAACCAGACTGTCACATACCAGACTAATTAAATATATTTGTTTAAACAACGAATCATCATTATCTAGAGAAATAAGTTCTTTAGTATCTCTCTAAGTATATAGAAAGAAACATAAGTTCTTGAATATCTCTTTAAGTATCTCCAAGTATATGTGATATCATAATATTCGAAAAGGTTCATGTTTCGTATAATTTCCGATTTAAACAACCAATCGTCAATATCTAGAAGAAAAAAATCTTTATTATCTCTCTAAGTATCTAGAAAAGAGCTCAACATAAAACCAACACACTCTAAAACTAACACATTACTTACTTGAAAATCTGGCTAATAAATCGATTTATCCTATCTTTGTCCGCCTCCGTAGTGCAATAGTCAGCACGCTCGGCTACCGTTCTGGAGGTCCCGGGTTCGATTCCCAAGGGGGGTAAAATAAATAAAAGTGATTTTTTCACTGTTATATTTATTCAATATTACCCTGGGCTGGTACCTGAAGCGGAGGGCTGATCACCTTTCCTTCATGTGTAAACGATCAATATAACACTGCGTTTATATGACGCAGTGCCCTATGCACCATTGGATTTGGATAAGGGTTTTATTATTATTCTTATTTGCAATAATGCATCTCGTTCTGAGGTTTTTTTTTAACATTTTCACTGTCTACATATTTACTTCTTATCTAACAACTTATCTTCTATGCATCTTCATCCATGCGTGGAAAACGGAATGTAATCAAAGTAAGAATAAGAGAAGGGGAAGACTGATAGCGTTAGTGAGTATTGAATTGAATGTCAGGGAATTGAATACACGTCATACACTGTCTACTTACAATACTTCCGGGATTCGAATTTTGCCACGATGTTTTTTCGTCCTGTATTTGTTCGACAAAATATCCATAGTGAGCCTGTTGTATCAAATGATTAGAATTTTTAAATCGAGAGATCACATTTTGCCTAGAGTGGCATTTAATTCAATCTTTTAAAAAATACATATTTGACATATTATTTTTTAACGTCTCATCAAAGATGAAGAAGAATATGGAAGTCTGGGCATTTACGGGGCTGACGACCGTCATAGGCTGGTTTAAGCGATCACTTTACACACGTGTAACATTCACCAATTCTACCCATTATTGACAACCACACTACTCAATTTCTTGGAAGTTCTAAATACATGAACCAATTTTGAAACATTGTTCTTGAATCATTAGAACTTCACTAGACATCTATTGGTGCCCAGATTTCCATATTCTTCTTCATCTTTGATGAGATGTCAAAAAATAATATGAAAAATACTCCTTTAATTGGAGATAATCCAGATTTTTGGACACACTGGCAATGTTGTAAAAATATTCGCGTTGTAATTAATATTTTTACCCATTAGTACTTGTTCATGATGTCACAAAATATTCTAACATAAATCCTAAAAAGTAATTTAAACATAAATCGATTATCAAGATTGATATTTAACCATCGATGTAGAAGTGTATTAAGATGATAATATGGAGTAAGGATGAAAGTAGACTGAATGCAGTTAAAAAGAGATTTCTCAGACAAACAACGCCTAAACGATGTATGATAAATATTTAAAAGAAAAATGAGGCATTAATGCAAGGCTTTAATGCACTATCGATAAATTTAGTAAAGGTATGATGAGATGGTTCGGACATGTGGAGCAAATGAGTAAGGAAAATCTGTAAAAATAAATTTGAAGTCAGTGCCTTGAATTCAGTTTTAAAATCGTTTTTCAGCACTCGGAAATGGTGTATTTCCGACTAGGAATTCCTTCACTCAACATCACACTACCTCACTTCCCCCCCCCCTCGCACGCAATAACCACCCTCCGTCCCCTCTCGCCGTTTCATACCCCCCCAGCTACTACATTGCTCTTCCTGGGCCCATACTATCCCTGAATACTAAGTAGGGGTCCTAGTATGTCGTTGTAGGCGATTCATATTTTGCAAAAATTTTGAAAAATCGATACCACTGAAAACGACTCAAGCGAGCTGAAAAGATAGCTTTGCTCGTGAGACTGGCATTAGGAAAAACGCAAAAATGCATCGATCATTTTGTGCTGAATGTAGCCAAAAATAAATTCAAGAAAATTGCTTCGAACTTCGGGAGATATTCATACATGAAGTTGAAAAAAAAGGAAAATTTTTATACCAATTGACATTCCAAATGTAGTCAATAAAAAGAAAAGAAATTGATAATACGAAAAATGTAACATTATTTTAATAAATTACAATAATTTTTGTCAGTTTTTGATGAGAAAACCTTATATTTTTACTTTACATATTTATATTACAATACATATAGTACACAAAATAAGTATTTTTTTAAATAAACTTATTCTTATTTTATTACAATATTTCATGATCACTTACCGATTTCCTTAGTTTCCTGTTTTAGACGCATATAATATATTTTATTACGACTTTATTTATTTTTAATTCATTTCAGAAGCTTTACATGTATGTATGAGTATGTCATTGTATGAAAAATTTGATTTTTAATTTAAAAGTATTTTAAAATAGATATTAAAAAATGTTTTTAATGAAGTGCTACCTAAAATTGCGTAAAAAAATCAGTAGCATGTTTCTATGGTGGTTTAATAAAGGGTACTCGAACACATTTAATTTTAAATGCATTTAAATGTTTGTAAGATCCCCCCTAAATTTTTCACATAATGTGTGATGCCTGATTTTCAATTATATTTTAGTATGAAGCTTACACTTTAACATAGTTTTTTTATTAACATTGGATTGTGTCCCCAAAATATAATTTTTGAATAAGACAAAATATTTTAGTGATGATTTTATATCCCTTGATAGGTTCCTGTCGTCTGTAAGCCGTTCCTGAAAATGCTTCCTGTCTGGTGAACCGGATGAGACCAAAGACACTCAAATTACTTGCACGAACTTAGCGTCGCGAGACGTAACGTGAAAGTTAGGAGAGGTATACTTCCGTTCTTACTTGCACTTTCTTTTCATACTTAATCTTCACTTTACGTTGAATATTTTCTCGTTCATCTAATATTTTTAATGTTTTATTTATTGGCATTCAAATTTAAATGAAAATAAATCAATTTACGTAAAAAAAAACAGTTATTCTATTTTCGTTCCGTTCTGTCTTCTGAAAATATTTATCAATATTCAACCCCACTAAATACCTTATTAAACTAGTCTTCTTTGACTAAAAATTTGACTAAAATATAACCTTTTACAATACAACCCCTCCATGTAAGAAGTATTACGTTTTTTAAATATTCATTTTATGCTTTTTAACTTTCATTTAAATAAATAAACAAAAGTAATTAATGATTTCAATGAATAATAATGATAATCTGAATAAATAACAACGACACAATTGTAACAAATAAAAGCCTAACAGCGAAAAACTAACCCAATGTATAGAAATGAAAAATAGATTGGCAAAATAAAAATGATAGTAGACTGGATGAATCGAAATACGATATCTTAAACATGTGTGCGGCAAAACGATGTACGATAGATGTTCGAATGGTGATATAAGGAATGATTGCAAGGCTGATATTAACATTATCGATAAAATTAGGAGAGGTGTGTTGAGATGGTTTGGACATGTGGACAGAATGAGAGATATAAGAACAGTAAACAGATTATGAGGCACATGTAGTTGGAAATAGGAGCACAGAGCATCAACACTTTATTCCTCAAAAGCTGTATCCAGTGCACCATTTTGATTAGCGTCTAAAGAAAAAGAAGAAAAATTATGTCATAGTAAGTACGTACGCAGATGAAAAGGGCGCAATCAAAATGAGTGTACATACCTGCCCTGTTTTACGACACGTAAAAAAGAATTCCAATCTAAAGTCGTGAAGTTTCATTACGTTTTTTAATGTTTTAGGATGGTTGTTTTACCTTTCGTCCCCGTTTTAGTACTACCAATAAATAAGATTTGAATTGTCACTCAAGCAAATAACAAATAAAGCATTTTTGCCAACAAAAGTAACAGTAAAAAGTAGCTCTTAAATTTTACACAATGAAAATTGAGTTTTTCGAAGTTAATATACATATTAATTTTATTTGCTGTTTTGAAAATGATAAAACCATACTTCCCACACAAATATATTTATTATTTAAAATAAAAACAACCTTTTCTCCTCCACTTCCACAGTAAAGTGGTTAGCGTATTATAACTACAATCTCAAAGTGACTTTGTGTAATACCACCTAAAAACAGTACTTCATGACTATCGGTTTGGTAATTATTATTCCATCATTAGGGCAAATGTAGACCTGTATTATATTACCGTACCACAAAGTTAACACTGCTTTTAATATACAATAACGAAGGTCTAGATTCCTCAGGAGATTAAAATAAATAAGACTGAACACTGAACCCTTCATAAATTAATGATCATGCTAAGACTACAACAATTTGATATTATAAAAAAATATAATTGACAATTTTGTTTGAAAATATGTTTATCAAACATTATAAATGCTAAAAAGCCTCGCCACGTACTTTTTAAAAAATGTTTTTTTTTTACCATTAATTCATTACTCACAAATTTATTTGCGAAATTAGACCTTAAATTATGGGAGAAAGGTTAGATTACTGTGAATTATAATATCGTTAACGTTAGGTGTATAATGCGTGCAAGGAAAATGATTGGCTGATAAATGTTGAAAAAACTAATGTAATGGTTTTTGAAAAAAAGGTGAATGTGGTCTGGATGCAAAATAAAAGTAAATGAAGAAATTTCGGAGCAGGTAGATAATGATATTGATAATATCAATATGTTAAATTGTAAATTAGTACATAAAATTCACGATAGTATTTTTTTTAATATTTTTAAGTTTTTTGGATGAATAAATAATTCGCAAGTAAAAAGCTAATGATGAAAAAAAAATACTGAAAAAAAGTTGCGTTGTCCTATATACAACTTTATTTTTAATCATTTAAACTCCATACAATCTTGGTATAAGGATAAATATAAATTTTAAGAAAAAAAACTTTTTAAGTTCACCTCCAATCTCTTATACTGCTATAAAATACTTTTTTTCACTTACATCTATATACACATATAAACCCAACAACCTGCCTACAAAATTCGTATCTAATGGTATACAATATGTACATATAGTCCTGATGATGCGTACGCGATGAGAATATTTTACATCCACCCCATTCGTCCTGTGCAAAAAACGTCATTAGATGCGAACTTTTCATTTTTAGCAAAATCCAAAGAGACTAAATTGCGTTATTTAAATCATGTTATATAAATTTTAAAATAATCATATTTACCCCGATTTTCATTAAATTATTATTTGTGTGCTGAAAAGAAAATACTAATTTATCGGATTCGCGGATAATGGAAAACCACTACTCAAAACTTACCAATAATTTGTAAATTTTACTTTACCTAATAGGTACTTAATAGATACCTTATGATTCTAATACGATTTATGTTTGTTTTTTTTCTATATATATATATATATATATATATATATATATATATATATATATATATATATATATATATATATATATATATATATATATATATATATATATATATATATATATGTATATGTATATATATATATATATGTATATGTATATATATATATATATATATATATATATATATATATATATATATATATATATATATATATATATATATATATATATATATATATATATATATATATATATATATATATATATATATATATATATATATATATATATATATATATTTATAATTTTTCTATAAAAGGGTATCATTTAATAAATAAAAATACGTAAATATAAATTAGTTTCATAAAAACTCGGTAAGTATTTTATACCTTTAAACGGCCTTTGAATGTTTATAAATGGAGCGCTAAGGGTTCGAACTGGACGCCAAAATATTTATAATACCAGTTTAAGCCTCCGTTATAATAAATAAAACTTGAAATAAACAATAGTTAAAGTCGAATTGAAATTCAATTGACGACGTGTACATATTTGTACTCCTATACCGGCCGTTAATTAATACCGCTCTGCAAAATTAGTGGTCTATAACCAATTTCATTTTTTAAATATTTTTATTTAATAATTCAGATATTTTCATCGATATCTCTAAATGTGAATGTAGGTATGACTATGGGTATTTTTTTTAATATTTTCAAAAGTTGGATCATTGAGGTTAAGTTTCGGTCGAACTTTGATTTTTAGTTTCTGGATTCGATTCCTCATTACGGCACATATATAACATAAGAAAATACAACACGTAATATCTTTTTTTTGTAAATATGTAGGTTTCAATAAATACGGGTTTAAATTACTTTTAATCACTTTTTACTATTTATTGTATCAGACACTAGAGATTTCCCCAGGTAGATACTCACTTAGGAGTAAATCCTAAAATGCTCAGACTTCTGAGCATTTTAGGGTCTACTTCCCTTAAAAAAAAACAATCATCATATTAAAAAAAAATTAAAAAGTCATCAATTGATTCGGCAACCACTTTGGGATAATATCTGTGTATTCTTAATTTAAGTTTAACTTGGTAATAAAAAAACACAAAAAATAAATTATACCAAGAAAAAAATACTTTATATCATTCTTAAATATAAACAATAAATAATAATTGTAAGTCTCTCTGCAAGTACAAGAGCTTAGTCGTTTGTTTGGAGAGTAACAGCGTAACTAGTATTAAAACATATTAAAAGTAGTAAATACTTTATATCATTCTTAAATATAAACAATAAATAATAATTGTAAGTCTCTCTGCAAGTACAAGAGCTTAGTCTTTTGTTTGGAGAGCAACAGCGTAACTAGTATTAAAACATATTAAAAGTAGAAATGGAAAAAAAATATACCACTTTATCTAGAAGAAAGCGGTAAAACTTAAATTAAAAATAAAATACAATAATGAGTTTACATAATTTGATAACATTTCAACATTCTGTTTGATCTAAATTTTGAAAATTGTTGTACGATATTTATTTACTTTGATTGGAAAATTTCTTTTTAATCTGTGTTCAAATAAAATTAGAATTAATTACTTATTCAATTAAACTGTGTATGGAATTATACCCTTCCAATTTTCGAGCGTCATTCCATACTACTGAGCCCTTTATAAGGGCGTTTCATGATTGCTTCTTCAATATTGTCTGCATCACGCATTTATTAATAAATATGCTAATTCCGGTAACACTTTATTGGTTACATTATTTTGATAACAGCAATTTCCTTGCGGGTAACATTGTTTATACTGACGCTGGAATTACTTATCCGTACTTCATTTATTTTTGCATTACTTACAGACAATATGAATATTTTGCTAGATTTATACTATTTTACTTGTATCTTATATCTTGTAGCTTGAATCTTAAAAGATTCACAAGGAAATGCGTAAGATGAATACAGTATGAACACTTGTGTCGGGTTGTGGTCCCGTGGTTAGTGTCGCGGACTCTTGAGTCAGAGTTTCTCGGTTCGAACCCACTCTACCACAATTTGATACCTTTTTTTAATAGTGAGCCGCTTAGGCTCACTATTAAAAAGAATTCTTTACAAATAATAAAAACACAAATATTTCTCAAAGATAATTGAAAAGATTAAGAAAAGTCCTTAAAGGTGGTATGGACACGTGAAGCGAATAAATAACAAGAGAATGACTAAAAATTATGAAAGTGTATTTGTCGGATGTGAACAGGAGAACAGAACGAGGACGATCGAAGAAGACTTCGAACGATCAGATCGACAAGAACCTAAAATCTTCTTCTTCTTCTAACCTTTATCCACACCCAATGGTGCATAGGGCAATGCATCGTACTGACGCAGTGTTATCTTTATCGTTACTTACAGGAAGGCAAGGTGATAACTCCTGCGCTTCAGGGACCAGTCCAGGGTAATATGAATTAAATATTAGAGTGTGAAATCACTTATATTTATTTTCACCCCCCTGGGAATCGAACCCGCGACCTCTAGCACGGTAGCTAAACACGCCGTTTCACCACGGCAGGGGACCAACCTTAAATCTAGTGGTGTTAAAAGTCTACGTAATCGGAGGACATGTATGAGTAGATGTATAGATGTGAAGGACGCTAGAAGTGTATGTCAGGACAGAAGATTACGGCGCTCCATCCTCTCTGTCTACCCCTGCAGTGAAACGGCGTGATAGCAACCGTATCAGTATTTTCAAACTCTTATCCGCACCCGATGGTGCATAGGGCACTGCATCATATAAACACACATGATGGTTAATACATGAAGGAAAGATGATCAGCCCTCCGCTTCAGGTACCAGTCCAGGGTAATATTGAACAAATATTAGAATGAAAAATCACTTATAGTTATTTGACTCTCCCTGGGAATCAATCCGGGACATCCAGCATGGTAGCCAAACGAGCTGACCATTACACTACAGAGGCGAACAGAATTAGTATTAGTAGCAGGAATTTTCGATCGATGACCTAGAATTCGTGATAAAATACTGAAACTCCACACACATCTCCGAAACATATGAGAACAGTAACCGAATACAAAGAAAGTACATTTACAGCGTTATTTATTTATTATTCGCCCCTGTAAACCATTCGCTCTGGGCAAGTAACTCGTAATAACAAAACCCTCCAAACCAAAAGCCATCTTCAAGCGCAGTTAACAGGCCACATGTAAAAAGATCGCTCTGATTCAAAGGATACCTTTATTATATATCTAATATACATTACCCCCTTTTAAAAGGGGAGTATTTCACCTCCCTTTTGGACAATCGACGCGTGCGATCCGCAATAAAGCGCGTGGTCCGAATTGAAATCACCGCATTACGAATGCCCCATTGAAAGTATTTCGAGAAGGGAAAACAAGACCACCGCGTAAAAATATTATTTTGTCTGGATGTGATCATTTCAATTGATTATGTTTTTTCGTAGATTTGTACAAAGTGCCGTTAGCTGCTTTTCTTTTTTCGCAAGGTGAGAGTATAGTGACGTTTTAAGTGCGATACCTTCCACCAATATATCGATCGTTCCACGCCTCTTCTAGCTCGATCTGTGGGTCGACCTACGAGTAACAACACTAGCTTTAGTTATTTGTTTGAAAGTCCCCGTGAAATCGCTATAAAAAACGTTTTTTAATATTTACTAAAAAAGACGGATAATACAAAAACAAAAAACCTATTTTCAACATTAAAACAAAACGTAACATCCTAAATACAAAACAATTGGTAAAAAAAATTTCGATTTATTTCAATTTATTCAACAGGATGAACTAATTGGTTGGGGTGGTACGATTCATTACTACTTGTACAAATATTGTAGAAATTATAGTGAAAAATACAAGTGAAATTTAAAAAAATGCAATATTAAACAGTGCCCCCTAAATATCAGTCCAAAAAATTAAACATACTTGAAGATCCATTACAGAATACCACAGAGCAAATATTCAACAAATTGTATGCTAAAACAATCATAACATATGAAATTTAATAAAAACTGTTTATTTATCACAAAAGCGCCTCCCTGCAAAGTACATAAAGTACAATTATTTAATTATTAACATAAATTATTGTATTAACATGTAAGTATTTCAGCTCAATACAGGCTTTGCCTAAAGAGCCGTTATACATATAATTTTAAAAAAAATGGTAAAAAATTATCAATATAAAATAAAATTATTAAAAAATTATTAAAAATTATAGAAATGAAAATCGAATTACATGATCCAAAACACATCAAACAAAAACACATACGTACTACATACTTCTTTTGATGTAATGAACTTTGATAATTTGCAAAAAAGGTAAACAACTTGGTTCCATTATCCATACAGTTATTAAATAACGAAATATATAATATAAAAATAAAGGCATAAAAGAGCTTTTCATAAATGGACAAAGGGGGTGGGTAGATCTGAAATATACCGCATCATTCGGCCATGACTTACTTGATTGCATACCACAAACGATATATGTACATTTCATATAATTTTAAAAATGAGTATTTTAAAATCTGTCCTCGGCATGGGAAACAACAAAATAGGCCCATTATTGTAAAAAATAATATTGAAATTATGTGTTTGATGAAAAAAAAAAAATAATAACAACATATACACGCAATGACATTTTTCAGTGAGATCTGTGTACAAACATAAAATAATATTTATACTGAAAATTGCTCTTTTTTTAAATCTTCAGATATGTTTCATTCTTCATAAAGTGAATGGATCAAATAATATTTTTTTGTTTTGAAAATTTCCACCCATAACCATCATCATACCTTTACTGTTCAATGGCATTTCTCATACCAAATAAAGCTTTGGATTCTTTTCAGATAAAATGCCTATCGTTCGGAAGTATTGGAGATATTTCTTTAAATAAAATAATTGATTTCTTTTAATATTGACTTTTAAAATAGAGTACGTATTAATTACGAGGTAAACGATGGAAATAAACTCACACTTATGTATATATCATATAATAGTATTTTTTTTGAATTGGCGTTTAATTCAAACAATTCCATAATGTATGTAAATAAAAATGTTGGTAAATGTTAATTTGTTCAAAATCTTATATCTTCTACAGTTATTCACGGATTGATTTATAATTTTGAGATAACTTTGAATACTAGCTTGTTTTTATACACCTGTAAGAGGTAGTTTTACCTGTAACTGGTAAAAATATTTATTTAATAAATACAACATTTTACCGCAATGGCAGCAACATATTAGAAATGTGTGTAACAATAATACACTCAAACATTTCTCTTGCCGGACAGCGTGCTTCTTGACAGTAACTGTCGCTTAGAAAATTTTATTGTTGTTTCACAAATGTTTAATGTTTTTTTATTAATTTATTATTAGATTAAAACCAATATTTTTAGCTTTTCCACTTTTTTATTTGACCAGCGACCGGGTTTCGTCGTTACCGACATCATCAGACTGGTGTCGGTATATGTACATGTCGGTAACGACGAAACCCGGTCGCTGGTCAAATAAAAAAGTGGAAAAGCTAAAAATATTGGTTTTAATCTAATAATAAATTAAAAATGCAATTCCATCACGAAGTGTCAGTGGATAATATAATTTTTTTTATTAGATTAAAACCAATATTTTTAGCTTTTCCACTTTTTTTATTTGACCAGCGACCGGGTTTCGTCGTTACCGACATCATCAGACTGGTCTGATGATGTCGGTAACGACGAAACCCGGTCGCTGGTCAAATAAAAAAAGTGCAAAAGCTAAAAATATTGGTTTTAATCTAATAATAAATTAAAAATGCAATTCCATCACGAAGTGTCAGTGGATAATATAAAAGTTTAATGTTTTAATTGCTATGCAACCATTGTGAAATTGGACATATTAGTATATGTGCTTTCTTTATTATTTTTTAGACTGAACCGCAGCAACGTGTAGCTGAGTACAGCTATGTGTTTATATATATACAACCGAATACAGCAGATGACAGATATATATTTTTTTTTAATATTTTTAAATGCCTGTTGAACTTAACAGCAACAGACACTCAATGCCAAACATTTATTATTACATATGACGTGATTCTTGTACTTGATATTTCAAATACGAATTAACATTAGTACAATATATTACACATTGTAGATAGAACCAATATTATACGTTTCACAAAATATTTTGTATAGTATGTTTCAGCATAGCTGGAAAATACGAATGTAATAAATTTGTTGTACCTACCTATGTACAACAAATCGTCCCCTATTTGAAAAGAATTGGCATAATAGAGCAATCAATCGTTTTATACTTTCCCTGCATACAAATGCATTCAAATCGTACCTGTGCTATTTTAATCTCACAAATACTGTTGCATGCATGTGGATACATACATACATCGACTCTGCCACTGTGCTGAGTACAAGGTGGTTAAAAATCAGTGTCTATTGAATACTAATAATTTATATAAAAATGGGAAACGCAATAAATGATACTTTGGTATAAAACCAAATATAATTGTATACATATATTATCATTTTAAACATTTAAACAACTATTTTGTGTGCAAAAATAAGATCTAGTCTTACATATTTAACTATTTGATTTTGAGATTTTTTCTTAGATGTATGCAAAAATTAAAAGACGTTTTTTGCAAAAATTGCCCTATTTATTAGGTATGTACAAAATGAATAATATTTTTCTCAAATGTATTGGTGGAAAAAACACACACCCATGTATATATATATATATATATATATATATATATATATATATATATATATATATATATATATATATATATATATATATATATATATATATATATATATATATATATATATATATTGGTGTGTGTGTGTATGCAATTAAAAAAAATACAGAAATTTTTCACGCGTTTTAAACCACTGAGCACTTTAGAATGATCAGTTTAAAAAAAGAAACCAAGAATATTTCAACTATTTTTGATATGAGTTAAAAAATCATTTACGTTAAATTACTATACATGTTGTCTGAATTATCTCTTATGTATTTTCATTGCCTGTTATAAAATTAAGTTTGAATGTATGTAAAGTTAACGTATTATTTATTGTGTAAAAACAAATTTTTCGGCAATCTTTCAATACCTATCATGGTAAAATTATAAATCAAATACTGTAAAAGTTGCGACAGAAAATATCGAATCCACATTTAAACAATGCAGTTTTTTAAGGGGAGTTAATAGAAAAAAAGTAACGTGTATACTGTTTTCAAATTTCGTAATTATAACAAATCACAGCGTTTATATGGACAAGCCCAAATTACAAATAAACTATTAAAGTGTTAGCATATTTCGGACCATCCTGTTGTTAAGATGTTTAGAACGTACAAGATACTCGAAAAGTCAGACGTTAAAAAATGCGTTGCAACTTTAATATTCCCAATGGGGGTGTAAATTTTACAACGTCAATTCCCTTTAACATATTTTGTTTGTTGAACAATCCCACCCTCGGTTCTTAAATAGGGGTATTAATAAAATGTCTCCATTTCAACAGGCGCCGTGGCGTAGTTGGGTAGACGCTCGACTACGAAACTGGCGTCGCGGGTTCTATTCCCGCCAATTGCAAAATAATTAATTTAAGAAAAACTTATTTTTAATTGATCTGGGTGTTTGTGATGTTTTTTCACCTTCATCTTCCCTATCCTTACAATCCTACCTGCAGACAAGCCTCTAAAAGCTTTGCGGGTCATTCCTTTAATTAAAAAAAAATAACAATGCCATTTATTTACATTTTGAGTGTGTCCAAATACTTGTTTACAAATGTGGATTATCTCAAATTATAGAAGTTATTTTTCATATTATATTTTGACATCTCAACATAGATGAAGAAGAATATGATAGTCTGGGGAACTTTACGGGGCTTACGACAGCAATAAACTGGTTTAAGTGATTACTTTACACACGCTTTACGCTTCTCGTACCCATCCAATGTAATATTTAATAAATATTTTAGTGATAAGAATTCTTAAATTTTTGTAATATACATTTAAAGCACTAACTTTGTGATTATTCATTTAATAATTAAATTGTAACTTAGTTTAAAAATCACTATAATATTTTATTATTAACTCAATTATAAGGTCTACCGGTTTCGAAGCTAACTGCTACTTTATCAAGACTGATAAAGAAGCGGTTGGCTTCGAAACCGGTAGACATTATAACTAAGTTATAATAAAATATTCATAGTGATTTTTAAACAAAGTTACATTTTAATTATCTTATATTTTTATTTAGACCCCCTAGGAATCAACCCGGGACTTTCAGCAAGGTTGCCAAATGTGCTAACCACGACACTACAAAACCACTGAAACCTTTTTGTTTTATTCCGGTATTTTCAATATGCCCGTTTCATTGTATTGTTTGTTATCTGTGATCAACGCCTATTAATTTGAACGATTAATATGCGAGCTGGTTCTTTTAATTACTGAATTACTGCATTGTTAATCACTCGTGATGGATTTCTGTTTGAAATGCTCTGGCAAGGACGTGGGCCTAAAACGAGAGCTGAATATTATATGCCACCAATTTATGGAAATCCTATTCAGGTTTACATATCGCTCACTCCTTTCAAGAACGTCATAAATCAAAATACTTGATTTTTCTGGAGAACGTTTTTAAAGTTAAAAAATAAAATACTAAATATTAAAAATAAATATCAAGCCACTTATTGAACTTTTTACTGTGCAACAGAACTTTGTAGTTAAAACCTGAAGGTTTTTTCTCCATTCGAAAAATATTTAGTACATTTAAAAAAATTATTATACAATACCTTTTCTTCAAAATGCAAAAACAATACTTTCTGCCCTGTAGCGGGTAAATATTAAGTTAAAAATATGCCGCTTTTGCTGGGATATAGAACATTTTCTGGGCATTCCGAAAACATGCACAACTGAAAATTGACGATTTTTGATTTATGACGTTCTTGAAAGGAGTGAGCGATATGTTTAATTAACAATTCTAAGTCGGACGTGCGAAAATTCCTGGCACATTGTATATAAAACCTTTATGTGTGCATAATAAATAAATTTGTATACTAGTGTATAGTATGTGTGTATAATAAATAAATTTGTACGTAGCAAAATTCGTTATGCGATGTGAAAAAGATGAGAGTAACTGACAGAGAACGTTAGCTGAAAGTTTACTTTATAACGTTATAAAGAAAAAGAAAAAATCTGTTTTAAATTTATGGAAAGTGATAATAATCAACTAATTTAAATATTCTATCCATCTCAAATATTCAATGTTTGAACGATTAAAACATGGTAGGTACGTAGTAGAATAAACTCATCGAATACTTACTAGTATTACTCATCCCCTCATCTAGTGATGGGCTGTCAATTATCCGCTTCATTTGCCGATATTAGTGCAGTTCCTACGTAATAATACTATGTCGATATCTGCTTCAGTCACAGCACTGATATTTACTTAAGGGAGATCACCTCCTCCCTTATTATGCGGTCCTGATCCGTGACAGTTATTTTGTGCGGGATTGGGAATAAAGCAAATAAGCGGGGAAACAAATATTTAGATACACAAAAGAGGGAATAAATACTTCAATTTAAAATATCCCTTGGGAATAATTTAACTCCAGAAATATCATAAATATGAAGACTCTTTTTTTGCCATTATCTATTTTTTTACGAAAATATAAACTAGGGGCTATTATTATCAAAAGTCCTTTCGACATAAGGCAATGAATTTATTTGAGATAAGGCTATGAAACAATTTCATGAATTAAAATTGTCAAATTTATATTCTCATCCAACCCTTTACTCCACTCAATCGGGCATCGTATAAAAGCAGTGTTACTTTGATTAAATTCATGAACAAAATGTAACAACCCCTACGCTTCTTGTACCATTCTAGGGTTATATCAATATGTGTATATACATGAGTGAAAAATAACTTGATGCATCTTTACCCCTTTGGGAATCAAACCCAAGATTTTCAGAACGTGATCAAAAATTTAACTTAACGTACTTTGTTTTCATGAATATTAAATAATAATACTTATAATAATAACTAAGATATAATAGTTAGGGAAAAAAACATAAAAATAAATTCATGGATTTTGAGATACAAATAATAAAATGAAATAATACAATTTTTTTATGAAAGAACGATTCCACTCTTATAAGTTTTATTTTCATTTTTATAAGCTTACACTTTATAACATTAACTAGTACCATACATTAAAAAGTTTTTTTTTCACTTTTATAAGTCAATTTGATTAATATCGAGCGTTTTGTTCACAGAAAAAAAACATTGTTTTACCAAAATAATCAGGGGAAAACAAATAAATGCACCGATGCAGTTTTTATTACTACACCACATGATTAATGAATCGCAAATCAATAAAAAACAAGTTTCGTTGCGACACGTGCTCACCGCGTGCATCCGATGTGACCATCGTCCAGCTTCCCTTATGTAATTAGTCAACATTGAAAGTCCATTACTAAAAAATTACTTATAATATATTATCAAATATCTTACTAATATTGGAGAAGTCTTGGTGGTCATAGATAACAGAATAATAGGATGTGATGTTAAAAACAAATAGTTCATTCAATATTTTACTCAATGTTAATTTTTAGTATAACTTAAATTCTCCATGAAAATGATATCCGAAGTAACTTTTAATTAAGTTTATTATTACTCATATTTTTTAAAGAGAAATCATTCATTTTGTGTAATATATACCATTAAAATTGCAACAACAAAAAACACTCAATCGAATTTTAAAGTCTATGAACTTAATATAATTTCGTTAATATATTTATTTTACCTTTATGTGTATCAAATGTATAATGTAAGCCGACACAAGTGAAAAAAACTTCAACTTTATTTATAACCACCTTTATTATTTTTACTTTTCTCACTGAAAACAAGAAGAACAAGGTTCTAGTCGAAACCGTTTGAAGAAAAATACCTAATATAAAAATGGTTATAACCAATGTTTAAGATTTATTTATAAAGTTTTATAAAAGTATCTGCAAAACATATTGAGGAAAAGTTTTAAAAAAAACGTAATATATATATATATGTATATATATACATATATATATATATATATACATATACATATATATATATATATATATATATATATATATATATATATATATATATATATATATATATATATATATATATATATATATATATATATATATATATATATATATATATATATATATATATATATATATATATATATATATATATATATATATATATATATATATATACTGGGTGTCCCATAATCCAAGGTATTCATTCTAAGGGATGTTAGGCCAGCTCATGACCCACCAAAACATTATAATATAACCTTAGTATAAGTGCCTTAGTTTTCGAGATATTTCCACTTTTGTGAATTTCCCGAACATCTACGCCTTAGATCAGTTTTTTGAGTGCCACTCGTAGTTCTCATCAACGATACAAATTAATAAGCCTCGCATTCTTTCCTTCAACACCAGTTAATGAGAACATCTTTAGTTCTCGTAACTAGTCGTGTTTA